>NC_141550.1:69027500-69205000 GCF_021556685.1 Rattus norvegicus
GGGCAGTTTTCTAGAATGCATATGGCAGACGCAAAATAAACTTTACTAGTATATTCAAATCTTAAGAGTATTAAAGGAAATAGATGAAAAGTGAAGCAATTTATGCACTGGTCACAATACAACTGTTGGCATGTCTGTTGAACAAAATAATCATTTGTTACCACTGAAGTATTTTTGTCAGTTGAATATCCTAAGATCCCTTCCATAAAATATTTTAAAACAGAAACAGAAAGGGACTGAGTTAAAAGCTCAGTTAAAGCGTTTGAGAGTCTGGGGTCTATGGGCAACAGTGTACACAAAGAATCTTATGTTTCTCTAGTAGAATCTCTCTCTCTCTTGTTTATTTCCCACTTTGTTTTCATGATGAGTCTGAGGTAATACTCATGAGACATACTTCAAACCTAAGGATTATCTACAATTTTAATCCAAACTCAAAAGTCTGTGCTGGAAGCACTCTGGAGTAATTTGCTTAGGATTCCAAGCGTTTCAGGGTAGTTACCCAAAACAATAGTAGCATTTAAAGCAGGTATTTTAATTAATGTTGGTCTGAATAACTTATTAACACTTTAAGAGCATGCTGGCCTACATATTGTAATGCTATTTGCCCATGGGCCGAAATTTGATGGGTAGTTATCTTTTGGTACATTCTTAAAGATAGAGTCAAATAGACTTGTTATTTCTTAGCTGTTTTCTACCACTTTCTGATTAGAAATGGCACTTCCGTGTTCAAAGCTAATAACCAACATACGGTAGCTGCAGAATGCTGTCAGCCCCATGGCATTATACCAAAGAGCAGCAAGCCAGTGGTTAAACATGCTTGCCAATCACAAAGAGGCTCAAGGAGTTTATTTCTTCAGGCTTACAAATTTGATTACTATAAAGTACAAAGCTATTAAAAATATGACCTTTTTAATTTTTTTTATACCTTGGCAAGAAGCCAGATAATAACTTTGTTTGACTTGGTTAGTATGATAGAGTGCTTATTCAGATGGAAATAAAATGACTTTTCTTTACTGGAAATTATACCTTGAAGTCTAAATGTCCATCACTGATATAACACACAGACAGGCATGTTAATTCAACCCTGAAAGCAACTGGGGCTGTTAAAGAGGGAAATAGAAGCCTTCCATCTCTGGAGGAAAAATGCGTATTAATATTCAGATGTCACCCACTTAAAGTGGTAAAAGTAAAATTTTTGTTTTAGGACAACTAAAGTGAAAAGACTTGATTATGCCATATTATCAGAATATAAAAATTGTGCCTTATGATAGCATTAAAATGAAAAGACATTCAATGTTTTCTTTAACCCACTGTTTGCTCATTGGGAGACTTTAGAGCCAGGAAAAGCAACCAAGATTTAGATACAACATCCCAAGTCTTATAATCTGAACATCACAAAATAGAGTAAAAACAGTATTAAAAAATTGGGATAGAGGGCTTATGTCTGGGAAACCGGGAGAGGGAATAACATTTGAAATGTAAAAGAAAAAAAATATATCCAATAAAAAATTTATTTCTATTAATCATGATTGATTTTTGAAACTTAGCCTATGGATACTGTTATCAGAGTTTAATACAGTGGAAAGAAAGACATTAGGGCCGGATGATTAATCTACATGTAAGGTAAAAGAAAATGTTTTCTCAATGTAGCAGATGTAAAACATCGACCACAGGTAAACGGTTTCGTTTCAATTCAGGACCATGGACAGATCTCCAAGGCTCCTCTGCCCTTGCTCGCCTCTGCCTTCTGAAATGCCCGTGCAATAGATTAGTTAACATTAAAAGAGTCTCTCTTTCTGAGCCACACTTTTTTCCTTTGGTGCTCCTGGCCCTTACCATCCTGTACATCCTGTAGAAAAATAGTCCTAGCTATGGTGATACATAACTCTAATCCCAACACTCCGGAGGCAAAGACATGAGGATCTCAGTTTGTGGCCACTTTGGCCTACACAGTGTGTTCTAGGCCTCTCAAGACTACACAGTAAGATCCCGCCTTAAAAACAAACAGATACAAAACAAAGAAACAAACAAAGGGAAAAGTATGAAAACCAAATACATATGAAAATGTACAAAAGAATCCATGAGTAAATTTAAATAATGAAAAAGAAAATAATAAGCCCCATCCAATTAAAAAAGAAAATGATAAGTATTACAGCAGTAGAAAATGTGACAGAAATTTCTAGAAGGATCAGAAGACACACTATACTTGTTTGCCTCACTTCCCTCTACAGACTCACTGTCCTCCGTTTTACCCTCTGTACTCTCCTTTCCCAAGATGCCTCATTGGGATCAATACTTATAGATTAGAGAGGGCATGTAAAGGTACCATGTATAACATAGAGATTATTTCCCTAGAAAAATGATAACTTTGGATTTAGTCAGTCTTTGGTCAATTAGCTTGAAAAACCCAAGAACCCAAGGTTCTAGGGCAGAACAGAAAAAAAGTACCTTTCAGAATTGTGGTATAACAGTAAAAGAAGCCACATTAATCTTCCTACTGTTCTTTCTGTGTATTCTTCACACTACAAGTCTGAGATGGCATAAACATAGAACGTGGTGTATCCCACACAATGAACTCAGACACACTGATTACCAGAAAGCAATGTCTCCATACATCCAATGCCAAGACTCAACCCTGAAGCAGCCTTCATTCCATTACGCTTCAAAACCAAATGTCTTGGGATGGTGGACACATGACAACAGCAGAGAGTCATGAAGGCCAAGTCCAAGTCTTTTGCCTAGGAAAATGGTCTCCATGATATACCTGGAGAGAATCCTGGAAGACAACATGGCCACCATTTCTATACATAGTAGGCTAAATTTGTTTCAAGGACTTTTTTTTTAAAACTCTTGGCAAGAAAAAAAAAAAACATGTCATTGCCCTGAACATCATATTTGTTCTACATGGAGGGTGAGGTGTTTCCCCATAAAGAGTTGTGTTGGGGACCTGAAGAAATCACCAGCAGTTTGATGTCTATTGCATTTGTCAATAGTAACCTATGCCCCCACATAAAAAGACAGTAAATAGGACAAGGTTCTGTGGAAATGAAGATTCAGACTATCTCAAAAACTAGCAGAGGGGCTGGCAAAATATAAAGGTATTTCACAGATTGGACAGTGGGGGAAGCTAAAATTATATACAATTTGTTATCATGACTTGTATCACAAGCAAAGGAATGTAAGGGCTGTGTTTAGTTGATACATATTTCCTTCATTTCTCTTGAGACAATATAGGAAAAGACACTAATGGTGGTTTGCATCTTGATAGACTGCCTTAGTGGAATGGAGTCTGAGTTCAAATCTTTAGAAAATTTCTTCCACTGGTGGAATTTGTGTCTCTTCCTGTTTATGAAGCCTTGAGGTAGGCGGAACTTAATGATGGTCAAAGAAACAACTGGACTTGATGCAACATTTCCTGGTCAGATACTCTGTCCCTTGGAAGCCTGACATTTGAGGACTGTACTGCTTGTGTTTTTCTTGGTCTCAACTCGTAAGCGGGGGTGCTGCATTTCAGAAGGTGAGGATAGGAGTCCAAGACCCCTTTATCTGTCAGCCTCTGGTAGTAGCGTCTCCCACTTAAGATGGAGATCGCTTTTGACTGACCCTTCTCTCATATCTATAGACCTCTGTGAGATAAGAACTTACCATCTCTTTTTGGGTTGCACATTCTCCACTGCAATGTTTTCATATTTGCTTCTCCCAGTATTAGCCACACTTTTGAGGATGTTTCCTTTTTAAATTTTATGCTGAGTGTGCCACTTGCTGCTTACAGAAATTGTAGTATCCAAGTTTTTAATACTAAATATATCCATGACTCGTATAAGCCTTCTTTAGGTTAGAAGAATAGACTGATTTATGAACTTTCCCCCCACTTAAGGTTCTACAATTCTAGTTTCCTTTAAAAACCCACAACAATATTTCAGAAACTGCTTTTAAACAATGAAAACATATCAGTGTTTATAGTGACTACTGTAAATATATTTATCATTTTAGCAGCTTTTAAAACTAGCCCATTACTATAGGAAATGCTGATTTATTTGACTGAGAATATAATTCCTCTAAGGAATTTTTATCTCTAAGAAAGTAATTTTAAAAACAATTATCAATGCCATTCAGATTTAAAATTAGATTTTTGTATGATGCTACTTAGAGTTGAAGGAAAGGGGGAACAGAGGAATTATAAGAACCAGAGTACCAGGAAGTCTGCTGTGAAACAATCTCTTCAGAAATGGCTGTATATACAAGACCAGAACAAGGGAAATATTGATAGACTTGCTAATGTGGAGCAGGGATCTCATGGGGTTCTCTCCCTAGACAAAGAATTACAGGCAACTATTGACTACCATGGGAAGGAGAATTAACCTCTTTAAGGTATGAGCAGCTTAGTTGATATCCAATATAAAGTGATCATTGTTGAAACCATATACATACAAACAGCAAAAAAAGGAGTCAGCAAGCTGTATTGATATATCTGTGCATACATATAGATGTATGTAATGATAATAATAAAAAAGCTAGCAATTTGAGAGTGGGGAGCAAGGACAGGGTTGCAGGGAGGGTACCTGGGAAGGGCTGAATGTTGGAAAGGGAAGAAGCAGTAATATAATCAAACATGTAGAAAAATTGAAAAGAAAATTGTGATGTGCAGATATATGGTATCTAGATAAATTTAAATGAAAACAATAAAGGGTTTATTTTCACAGAGAGATCACTGTGATGTGGTCAAAGACAAAGAAGAGGAAGCCCTAAAAACAAATTTTAGGCAGGAATCCCAGCAATAAACAGTTGAAGAAACCATCATATCTTCCCCGGGAAGGAAAATATAGAGCTAAAACCACCCCTGACCTCCAGCTTCCAGCAGAGCTTTTCCAGGCACGAGCAGCCTAGGAGAACTTGCAGCTTTGTGGTGGTGCTCAGTGGTTCATTCTGTGTAGAGTAGTAGATGATTTGAAAAAAAAAATCAATGGTGGAATTAAAGTGGCACACCAAATCACTGGAGGAGTGATGGATGAAAATAAAAGGCAGGAAACTCAGGGGAAGAATGGCAAAATGGCAGATCCAGGTTCATTAATACTTTCATTACGCATTAGTGATGCAAACACAAATAAATAGGCAGAGATGGTCAGATGTGATAAGTAAAGAATATTTAAGTACATTCCATCTATAAGCATATGTGCTATAGGAGGAGAGAGATAAATAGATTGAAATTAAAAAGCAATGGTTAAAAAAAAGTCCATCCTATAGAAATAGGACCCCTAGCAAAGCTGCATTTTGGACTTTACTTATTGATAAACAATTAGGTGGAAAATTAACTACTTAAACAATCATACAAACCCATTCGATCTAGCTGACAGACACTACAGGAAGAGAAAGAAGTTTAACAGTGTCTCTCGCAATTGACATGATTATCTGCACAGCAAATATAACTCATTATTAGAGTTAGATTACTAGAACTCATGAGCAATATCCCTAAGATCTGTAGGATACCAGAATACAACCATATTTTATTGATAACCTGAAAATACAAAGAGGTACAAATAAGAAAATACTACATGTTCAAGGGCAAAAATAAAAGATGAAGGATACTGCTAGGAAAAGCAAAGCACAATCTTCATATTGGCCACAGTAAAAATTTACTGTGATAAACTGGAGATCAGAATATACACAGACACGTTCTCCATGTTTACTAACTTAAAAGCTCAATAACCAGGCTGGGGAGAATGCTCAGCCTTTAAGAGTGCTTGCTGCTCATCCATAGGGTCTGGGTTTGATTCCTGTTCCTCACATGGCAACCAGAAATTGTCTGCAACTTCAATTCCAGGAATATAACACCCTCTTCTGGCTTTTGCAGGCAGCCACATAGTATCAGATAGATACTAATAAAAATAAAATTTAAATGATGATCTGTAAAAATCAAATATTAATATGAAAATACGTTTGACAATGTCACTCATTAAGGAAGTTAAGATAGAATCACAGAGGCATTTATACATACCTACTAGAATCTTTTAATTAGAGGGACAAATAGACTCCCAGTGTTGGATAGAATATGGAGAGACTTGATTTATAATAATTGCTTGCTTTTGGGAATCTAAAATGGTGGACCTAGTTTGAAGAAACAACTTAATAGTTTTTTAAGTAGTTAAACATACTTGCTGTAGGGTAGTCATTCAACGTTGAGGAATCTAATGATGTGACACAGAAATACATTGCAACACAAAGCCAAGCATGGAGTTGTGCAGAGTGACATTATTCAAGAGGTGGGCTGCGCATTATAATCATGTAACTGATCCTGTTGTTCTGTCCTAGTGCCCCAGATGCAGGCACCAGGTGTCCCAGGACCTTCTGTGTATCTTCCTAGATGCTGTAAATGCACCTTGAGATGGTAGCATCCTCCTAACGGTGAAAGCTATAATCACACACTGAGTGAGTCTTCATGAGACTGTGACAGTTTTCCACCTCTGAAAATAACATTGATTGATATGTTTTTAAGAGACTGGCACATGTAACTCTTTATTAAAAATTATTAAGTAACTCCTTGAAATAAAAAGGCAGTCATGAAATCAATAGTTATGTACTGCGTGACAGCGTAATTATTCATTACCAAAATGCAGGAACAAAATGACTGCTAATTTCATCTTCAGAGTCCTTGAAAGTAAAAAAAAAAAAAAACTCCAAAGGGAAGGAAACTTGGAAGAGAACATGGCTTTTGTGATTAGCTGAGAGTTTCCTAGACTGAGTGAGTATGGAAAATAAAATGGCTAGAGAGGTGGCTCAGTTGGTAAAATGTTGGCCTTACAAGCGTGGAGAGCCGATACCCACATGAAAGGCTGGTATGGTGGTACACACTGGAAATTCCAGTTCTGGGGATGTAGTTGGAATCCTGGGGCTCACTGGGTCCTCCAACCAGCCTAACCTTATGTCTTATGTCCTTATGTCCTTATGGTCTTATGGCTTTATGTCCCAGTAAAAGACCCATCTCAAAACACAAGATGAAAGATAGTTGATAAATGACATCCAAGGTTGTCTTCTCACCTCTACTTGCACATTCAAACGCATGGACATGCACACACATCCACATATCCACACAAGACACTCCTAACCATTGAACTAGGAATAATGTTGATACTATATTTGTTTAAGGAGTTGCCTAAAATATTTGTACAATTTGATAAAAATGAAAATTAAAAACTTGTTTATGGAGAGGTTTCTAACATTTTTTATTTACTTACTTATTTTGTTGAGGTATTAGGGAGTTGAATCCAGGGTCTTTGGCATGCTATGCATTCTGTCTACCATTGAACTGCATCCATGATTAAACACTTATCTTTCTTCAACTGTTGTTTTAGTTAAAGGTTTTTTAAAAAGTCTTTGGACAAACATGAAATTATCTATTTGTTTAGTGTTGGCAAAATGTCTCCATAAATTATTCAGAACTATTGATGAGTCCTAGAATCCAAATCTCAACAGACATTTTTTTCCTTAGCTTATTTTCTATAACATTGAAACAAATATATTTAGTTTAAGGCAGAACAAGATCTGCTTTCTAAATACAGCCATTAAGTCACAGGACTTGGACTGAGTCTGAAGCCACAATTGCCTCTTTTGTCTTCATTGAAATACATTAGGATATAAAACTTTAAAGGAAAATATGGAACAATAACCCTTTCACATGGAGGTGAGGCACCCAAGACCTGGGGCTATAACCAACCAGTTCCTAATGGCTTTGAGATAGACCTCTGCACTTTGCTTTGCATTTTATTCTTTCTGTTTGTAGAGCTGTGTCCCAAACTCATTGGTACTGGCTTAGAATTTGAGCGTATACTGTGGTGGTCCACAAAAGTTCACTATGTGAACTGCACTTGTTTTTTTAAGAGTAGAGAAACCACTGCTTCTTTAAGCGTTAAGAAACCACTGGGTATGGTGTCTTTCCCCATAAACCCAACACTTGGAAGCAGGTCTCCTGTCAGTTCTCATCCAACCTGGACCTCCTAGTGAGTGGCAGGTCACTTTTGACTACAGAGTGAGACCTTGTCTCACTGGGAAGTCCTGCAGAGTTTCTCAACATGATCACATCAGTGCGTGGTGAGCTTAAATTGACGATGCAGCTGAAGATTGAAACCTGCCTCTTTGCAACCAGGTGCTGTACATCATCTAGGATGATCATCTTAAGATAACTGAGCCATAAAACTTATATCAAATTTCGTAACTCTCTGAAGGCCTTCTCTGCACCACTTTCAATCAACCACCATATTCCGATTTCTTCCTTCACTACTTTCCCCCTGTACTTTTGAACTGATCTAGAGTTTTACTTCTTTCCCCTTCTCAACTTCTTATGGCCACTAAGATCCCACTTTCTTATCTCTTTCCAAGTTTGCATTTGCTCTCTCTTGCTGGGACATCAGTCTTTACCTGACTTTAAACAAAAACTTTATATCTGCCTTGCCATCTTTCCTTTATTACAGTGCACCATGTATTATCTGTGTTTAGCCTTCGTAGACTTTTCTGAGAGTGCTGCCTGAACCATATCTTCTAGTTGTGAGTTCTTTTTATAGTCATTAAGGTTAATATAGGCACAGAAGTTGTTAGGCCATGTATGCCAGGACAACTAGCTTAAAATCAAACTTACAGTTGTCAATTCTTTGGTGATTTGAGGCTCTCCTTGGACTCAACAGAATAGTCTATCAAATCTATCAGTGCCTTAGATGGATGACAGGATAGAAAGAATGAGGTCACCTAGATGACTACAGATATTCTAGTAAGTTGTTATTCTTATCACCTATTAAAAAACGATCATATACAGTAGCATCCTAGATGTCAATCAAAATATGAATGAATAAAGGTAATGTGGTGTATTTGACTGTGATGAAGAGTGAAATTATGTCATTTGCTGGAGAATGGTGAAATTGAAGCTCTCAGAGTTAAGAAAGAGGGAACTGTCTTTTTTTCTTGCCTTTCTGCTGAGGTCCTGTTTTGTTTGTTTGTCTTGGTTTTTGTTTTACTACTGAGGCTCAGCTCACCTACACTCTTATGAAATACTTTTGGGATACTATGTCTAGGGTGCTGCCTCTCTGTTCTTGCTCGTGTCTGACTTGGTTATCACCATGTCCTGGACAAAGGTCCTTATGTAAACTATTGATTCTTTAAGCATTTGAGGCTTGCACCTTTAATAAGTTTGCATATAGACAAGCAGGAGCATGGCTCGCCTCTGATCTACCTTGGAGGCCATTGTCTAGCCAGTGTTACTAAAGGATTAGAATCTTGAAAGATGTTTTTGCTATAGGCCTTGAGATGTGATAAGGACTTTGACAGTGATGGGGTATATGGTTTCATTTTGAGAGTAGAGCCAGTCTGTGCATTCAAGATTGCTTGATTCTTAATATGATTGCCTTGTATCTTAACATTGCCCACCCCAACCTCCACCACACACACACACACACACACACACACACACACACACACACACACACACACGATGTTACTATCTGGTGGTTAAAGGGAACAGCCCAGTGTCTAACAAACAGGTTTGATTTTAGATTTAAGTCTCAGTTCTTTCACAATCCCTATAATCATGGTACAAAAGCATCAGGTAAAAAGACTTCATGTAGAGGTTTTATTGTGCACACAAGACCATAGCTGCACTGCTTAAAATGCTGGGGTTGCTGACAGGGATTATTTTTGCTAAAATGGAGTTTACTTGTTGTATAAGGGAAGTAAAGACTCTCACTATTTCATAGAATTACTATCAGGAGTTGGGAATTTTGCCTACTTTCTCACTCAACAGCTGTATTTCCCTGGCGTCCTTCTCTACCTGCGGCTTCTATCCCGCCTTTTACATATAAAGTTAAGTAAGCTGTACTAACAAATGACTTGAAGTGCATTCCTGTCTTTGATAAACCTTTCTTTCTTCCATTATGTTGTTAAACTTTTATCTCTCTCATTTCTCTCTCTGTGTCTCTGTCTCTGTCTCTGTCTCTGTCTCTGTCTCTGTCTCTCTCTCTCTCCATGTTTATATGTGTGAGAGTGCATATTTGTGGGCACATGGAGGCTAGAGGACAACGTTGTGAGTTAATCACCATACACTATCTACTTTATTCTTTGGACAGGGCCTTTAAATTGCCTAGAACTGGTCACATAGCTGAGCATAGATGGCCAGTAAACTCTTAGATAAGCATTGCCAGGATTGAAAATGAGTGCCATCATACCTGGCTTTTGAAGTGTAGATTCTGTGGGCTGAGCTCAGGTCCTACTTTGTGAATGGCCCAGACTACAGACTGAGCTATCTGCCTTGCCCTTGTAGTTATTTCTGTTTGCCATTGTCATACTGTGTTCAGATACAAAATTTTATCTTTTCATAAACTAATATACTCTAGCAGTGATGACAGCCCATTGTTAATCTTGTCCCCAACTTTCAAACTACTTCACTTTTTTTCCTTACCACCCTATAGATGATGGTAAGTCAAACAATGCTGGAGTTTTTGCATTCATTACATGAGGAAGAAACATGAGCCTGGAACTGACAAATTCTGACTACGATTAAAATGATAACTAATTTACTTCCATGTTTCTGTATATATTAGCAACAGACATCTGAAAGGAGAAAGGATAGTTACTCTTGGCAACATCCCAAGGCACTAACCACCTTTATCAGCAAACACTTTCTAGTTACAGGTTGGAGCTCTGATTCATTCATATGATGAGTACATTTACTTGGACCAATGTTTGTAGAGTGCTCGATGCCTATATGCTTTCTTGTTAGAAATTCGTTTGAGTTTCACAGCGTGTGGGGTGGTTAAATCCAGTGGGAAGAGGCCAGGAAGAAAGAGCCTATCCCAGCATTTGGCGATCATCCTCCCTGCATCCCTTATCAGCACCACGGACAGATCAATCACTGTCCTAAATCAGCCAGGTCCTTCCTTTCAGCCTTTTCCAAGCTAGGAAATCCAGCAGTGCAATGTAGGCTCTTGTCTGTCAGGCTGTAAATAGCCTGGGTCTCACTTCTTCTCCTCTGTGGAGTGATCAGGAGTACAGGCAGCTGTGAGTAAGCAAGACACAGCCATCCTGGGAGAACACTGGTAAATTAAATGCATAAAGGGATGGGAAAAACCTGAATAAATCCAGCTCTTCGTGTTCTCCTTCTGCTTTTCTTGGTATGCTCAAAACACACTTAATACACATATTGGAAAGGACCAAGAGCAGCCTCATCAGGGTTGCATGATAACTGAGCATAAATCCTCCTCTCGATGGGTAGTTGCCATGATTAATTGCATTTTCCCGACATTTAGGCTGCGTTATTATCAGCTGCTTGCTGTTCAGCACTTGCTAGGCTGTTAATTATTGTTGTGTGGCTCTAAGGAATGTTTTCAAAACATTTTAGAATTCCACCACTGTGATGGCGCAGGGAGGAAGTTAATATGCCGCTATTCAGCACAAGGAAGACAAACAGATTTTTTTTTACCATAAAAATAATTTAATTATGGATTTTTCTTCCTTGGCTGTTGTGAACAGAAATGTATTCTGGATATCTTTCTTCGTTTCACTTGTGGGTCTCAGCTGTCCAGGATTTCTGTTTCGTTTTGTACCTAAATGAAATGCAGAGTTTCTGTCTATGGAAGACAGTTGGGGGAGAGGGAGCTAATTCAAACACTGAGATATTTCAGCCTGGTAGTTTATGGATTTAATCAAGTACTACTAGCAACTTAAAAATGTTTTATCTTAAGTTGAGTGAATGTGAATGTGTGGGTTCCTATGGAAGTCAGAAGCAGGAGTCAGATCTCCTGGAGGTGGAGTTACAGGTGATTGTGGTTGTGAGCCAATCAGCATGGGAAGTGGTAACTAAACTCGAATGAGTAACAATACTCTTACCACCGAGCCATCTCTCTAGTCCCAGTACAAGCATTTTTATGAATTGAAAGAAATGCAAACTTTCACTGGTAAACATTTTATTCTGTTGGCTAAGAAAAAGAAATGAATTGAAAATTTTATTCAGTTGTATTTTATGTATGATTATTTCCTCATATATATATGTACCCACCATACATCTGGTACCTGAAGAATCCAAAAGGGGGCTTCTTATCCCATGTGCCTGGAATTACAGATGGTTGTGAGCTGCCATGTGGGTGCTGAGAACCATATTTGTGTGCTCCTCTACAGTAGCAAGGGCTCTTTAGCATTGAGTCATTTCTGCAGCTTGTAATGATGAATTTAAGACGATCCTTTTCTTCTCTGCTGTTCCTTTTCTAAGCCTTGGGCCATCTCCAAGACAGACACAAGTTACTGTCACCTAGTTTTTTCTATACACTTTGATGTGCCTCACTGGAATTTCTATGCATCAAGGTTTTAATCCCAGATCAGTTCATGGTTCTTTCTTTCATGTGGAGGCGGTGCAAGTATCTGAATTAATTTTGTTTCAGGAAAGACGTGAGAACTGACAATCAAATAGCATGAGATGAGAGAGAGAGAGAGAGAGAGAGAGAGAGAGAGAGAGACAGAGACAGAGACAGAGACAGAGACAGAGACAGAGACAGAGACAGAGAGAGAGACTCCTCTCCTTGGGGCTTCACAGCAAACCAAACGAAGGTGCTATTATTGAAACAGGGACATTACCTTCAAGAGAACACACAGTAGGAACTGACTCAAGCCAGTCTTTCAAATGTTCTGATCATCCCATGAATCCAAGAATAACACATTCCTTCCTGTTCAGGAAGTTCAGATTGTTTTATCTGAGGGCTTTGCAGGTTCCTGGGTCAGTCACAGAGACAACTACAGTACACAGAAGCCCACTACACAGACACCATGGTGAATGGCTTGGGCCTAGAACATAGGATTTCTGTCTGTCACTTTAAATGCTCTTTCTAAAGCAATTTTGAGTTTGCTCTTAGAATGTGGCTTCTCTAGGAGTGATAGTCATGTACTCATTGTGGCTGGCACTCATGCCATCTATACTTGGATCACATTCATTTTCTCCAACATTGTCTTCTGCCATTTGACTCAAATCACAGATGCCTCCACCTCCAACAAGTTATCCTTCATGTTTCGGTGAGGCCATTCTAAGGCTGACCTTGGTGTTCTAGCTATCTGCAAATGCTTCCACAGGTACATTCATTCTTTATGGAACTTCCACAGAGTGACCTATCCTAATATGCGATTCCTCTTTTCTAATGACCTATAGGCTGGACACCCCAACACAGTCTGTTGTAAAGTACCAGGTGGGTTTTTGTTGCTGCTGTTTGTTTGATGATGAGCCTAGGAAGACATTGGGAAACACTGTCACATTCTTGGACTTGCTAGAAACTCTAAGGTAGCAAATAGACAAGGTAATGTGAATTCAGTTGAGGTATTGTTCACAATTATTCTATGGCTCCCCAGAGACTAGCAAGACAAACTGGGTGTGATGCACAATTAATATGTACTGATAAAAGGCATTACCATGAAAATATCTACACTGAGTACTCAGAGGAGTGACGGATACATTGGGAAGAGACACAGAATGTGACCAAGAAGATTCAGGAAGAGAGTAGTTTTGATGTCAATTCATTTGCTCAGTGTCCCCAAGTTGAGCTTCTGTTTTCTCTTTGCCCCTGTACTCATCCCAGAACTTCTACTTGCTACATTTTGTTTTTCTCAGGATTTATTTAACCAAATGATTAGCACTTCAGTTAGGACATACACTATCAATAGCACTAGGTCTTATTGTTTAATCCTCTTCAATAGTGAATGTGATGCTTGTGTTCAAGTGAGGGTAAGGGCATACCATACACATGCAAAGAGAGATGTAACTTCAGTGTGTGATAAATGCTATACAACAGGTAGATTGCTGCTTAGCTGCTACTGCCTTCTAATGCCAGTGGGTTGATGGGAAAGCGCTTAGTGAATTACTTTACACACTTTGTTTTGGTCAAAGTAAGCTCTTTAGTGAAATGTATCCTTTACATATTGATCATAAGAAACAGCTTCAGTCTGCATGCCTATGTAGGTATTTGTGTCTAACTAGCTGACAGTGACTCTGAGCTGGGTGGCTGGAGGTGGGATGTATTCAATTGCTTTGTTTTTGACATAGAAATATTAAAGCTGTATTGTGAGACTTTCATGGACCCACAAGGTATATAAATAATGACAGAGTTTTTTGTTTTTTGCTTTAATATTTTAATTCTTAGTTCTTTTAGCTAGGGCTGGCTCCCAGCCAGCCATCTAAACTTAACTTGATTAACTAGCCTATGACCCAGCATGTGGCTAGCTCTGTACCTCTCTGCTCTGTCCCTCCATGTCTACTGGTGAATCTCCCGCTTCTGAGGTCTTCTCCCACAAACTCTTTCCCTGCCCAGAAGTTCCATTCTCCCTTTCTACCTAGCTATTGCCCCTCAGTTCTTTATTAAGCCAATCAGCAAGTAAGGGAGGATGAACGTTTACAAAATATGAGGACAGAGATGGGCCACAAGAATAACAATACCAAGATCCAGCTAGTACTAAAGCCTCTGCCTACAGCAATCAACAATTGACAACTCAGAGACACACCTTCACACAACGTACCCCAACAGAGCTGTAAGTCAGCTTTCAGCACCTGCTTCTATTAGCGATTGGCATTCTGTTCTGTGTTGGAATTTAAGTTATGCTGATAAATTTCCACGTGTTATTTATGTTACTTGAAAGCATACTTGGAGTAAGAAAGGCTCCCTTGTCTCACAGTCAAGTATATTTTATTTCAAGTGTTCACCAAGACTCCCTATCCTGAGTCAGTCTGATCCTTGACTTTGTAAGGAGAAGAAGAAAAGGAAGCAAATATGGTCATTGAGACCTGGTGCCCTTGGGAACAGCAATATCTAAATATGTTCATTGCATACCTAGTGTCCTTGGGGGCAGCAATTTCCAGCAAGGGTTACTGTTGTTTAATCCCACAGTATAAAAATGACTGCCAAAGGAACAAGAAGACAGAAGCTCATCCATGGAGAGGGCTCTATGTTCCACCAGGGTCTCTTAGTTGGAAACTCTGTCATGATTGTGTCAATAGGGCTTCCCCAGACATTTCTGCAGGATGCTGTATATGCCCAACATGCTCATGCTTTGATATCTATATACTGTTTCTATCCGCTCCTTGTCATTCACTCCTTTGCTTTTGCTTGCTCCACAATAATAAACTCACATATTTAGAACAGAAATTACAGTTACAGCAGCTCATTCTCTGCACATATGCTCACTTCAGAATTCAGAACTGTGGATATAGTAAGAGACATTTGTGAATGTCAGGGCATTATCCCTTCATTGTTAGTTAGCATGCTGACAGAATGGTAGCTACACTAACCCAGTGTCCATGAATTTTCAATTTCAGAGAACTAGATGAAATTAATATATCTCAATTACTTGATTAACCAAAACTCTTCACCTATTACCCTAACAACATTTAAGGAGATGCTTACACTTCCATCCTCTCTCATTGCTTCCTTCTTTCTTTCTTTCAATGAGACTTACTAGTATCTATCAGTACCAGCCATTGGAATGTTTTGGGGACACAGCTAGGATTAGATTACTCAAGCTTCGCCTCAAAGGGGCCCAGCATTAAGACACTTTTCTTATTTTAAGGCCAACTCAAGTGACCATGCTGGCTTGGATTCAGAGGTCACTGGTCTTGAGCCAGTGCCATATAATCTTTGTAGTGTGCCTTCTTAGAGACTAATGAAGTGTGCTATGACATTTGCCCCTTTGTGATGGTGGTGTATCAAATCCAATGACTCATGCTCATTAGGCAAGTGCTGTAGCACTAAGGAACATCCATGGTCCTTTCTTTATCATTCTTTAATGCTTAGGATAGTTTTCTAACTCCAAGAAGTGAGAGGCAGTTTTTTGGACATCAGGTACAAATGTAGTGGAGAACATAGATAAACAGTGGAGAGATTGACTAGGTGCAGGGAAATAGAGGCGATAGATATTTGGAGTCTTTTGAACAGATTTTTTTTTTAGCTAGTACATTGAGATATATTAGTAAAACATGTACTCTCTTTGTACATGTTATTATAAAGGAGGTTATACAATTACAAATGCTAGCTTGTAAAATAAATGGTTAGAGTGTAACCAGATGCCTTCAGTGCTTTGAAAATGCAGAGTACCACAGAAATTCTAAATAACCATTGTTCGCTCATGAAAAAAATTGTTACCTTTCTCTTGAAACTCCTACAAAGAGGTGCCAATGAACATACTCATAGAGCTGCCCTCTGCTTGTTACAATGTCACCTTAGAAGATGACAGTAGTAGGCACGAAGCACATCATAATGAAAGACTAATGAATTTCACAGTTGTACATATGAGAAGCATGATTATTGTTAGCTAATATTTAAACTCCTTAGGTCCAAAACCCGGTGTAAATTTAATGGTTTTAAATGGTCCATGAATGAAAGCAACACAGGTCTTATTCACACAGCTGTTCATATGTAGTCATGCTTGCAGGCACCTGCACAGTGTGCACAGACATGTACATATTTGCACACACATGCACACCTATATATTTATAGGCCCAGCACATAGAGACATAGTTTGCTAAATAAAGCACTGGCCGAGATACTTTTCTAAATCCTCTGCATATTCATGTTGACAGGGAACAAAAGTGATTTTAGCTCCACTATCCCTTTAAAAAGAGAACCCCTCTTCCCTTGTTTCCTGCTGCCTCAGTTTCCATCTGAGTTTAGACAATATAAATACTTAAAATTTCTTCCTTCCAGCTCGCCCTTTGAGCATTTGCTTTTTCCTAAGGATTGTAAGCTATAGTTAGTCCAGGCGTAAGTGTCTGGAAACAAGTTAAGCAAGTACTACCATCCATTCAGCAACATTTATATACATATGGCCATTGTAATATTTCAAATTTCTTAAAGAACTTTATGAGCAGGACACCGTTCAAATAAACTTTCCAGTTTATATACTTTATGGGCTGTAGATTATATAGCCCATATATAATCAAAATACTTTCACTGAATTAAATTCAAAACCAAAATCCAGTAGTCACTGAAAGCATACACATGGGCAGATGTTTATTAATTAATTAGCTCTAAGAAGCTAATCATGAAATCAGTGGCTACTTCCTACAACAAGCACCTTTTCATCTTTTTTTTTCTATTCTCATTTTAGCTCGTTCACTGCTGAAACTGGGTGCAGTTAAAATAATCTTCATTATAGAACCTAGATTTCATGTAAACCCTTGAAAACGGATGTAAACGTAAGCATTCTCTAGGAACCCATGAATATTAAGTCTATTCGTGAAATTGGAAAGTAAATCATTATCAGGTCTGAGGGCATGCTTAATCCAGTAAATTGCTTGCCTTGCAAACATGAGCACCTGAGTTCAAGTCCCAGTACCCACATAGAGAAAAGACAGTCATGGCAGTGCCATTGACATGGGTGGGATGGAGATAGGCTGGTCAGTCAGTCTAGCAGGAAAGGTGAGCTCCAGTTTCAGCAAGGAAAACTGATTCAAAAATAAGGTTAAGAGCAACTGAGAAAGGCTCCTGATGTCAATATCCAACGTCTACACATGTATACTCACATACACACACAGACACACACAAAGACACACACAGACACAGATACAGACAGATACAGACATATACACTCACACAGAGACACACAGACTACACACAGACACACAGATACACAGACATATACACAGACACACAGAGACACACAGACACACAGAGACATACACAAACACACACACATACTCACACACACACATACACACATACATACACAGACACACAGGCACACACAGACAGGTCAACACACAGAGATACATAGACAGACACATAGACACACACAGACATGGAAGACATACAAACACAGACACGGAAGACACACACGCACACACATGGGATGGGGGAGAGGGAGAGAGAGAGAGAGAGAGAGAGAGAGAGAGAGAGAGAGAGAATGAGAAAACATAGAGGGAGAGGGGGAAAGAGAGAGAGAATGAGAGAACAGAGAGAGAGAGAGAGAGAGAGAGAGAGAGAGAGAGAGAATGAGAGAACATAATGAATGCTAGTTTGTGACATTTTTATAGTTCTAAATTTACCTTACATGTACTAATGCCTTTTGCTTCTGTCAGCCCTGGATGCCAAGGTTTAAATATACACATACTTTAAAGAGGTTACTTGAGAATGGTCATATTCATTCATTATTTGAAACATGTCACTGGGTGAAATGTTTATCAAGTAATTCATTCAATAGAGGTTTGGAGTTTATGTGCAGAAGGCTGTGAATGGAATACTAAGTTTGCTATGGTAGTCCAGCAGAAAATGATCTAGTTGGCATTCACAGGTGTGCATTTGACTATAACTTGTGAAACATCTGAGGAATTACCATCTGAGTTACTTGAGATCTGAGACCACACTGCTGTGCTTACCAGAAGGCATTGCCTTCAAATTTTGCCTTAGGTAGGACCAAGTTCCTCCCAGAGGCTTTCTGCCTTGTAGCTGATTTTCAATGCTCCTTCTCCCCACCCTATAATGGAGCATTCCTATGTTGGACCTCCTTAGGTTGGATGTGAAGCATCCTAACTCTCTCTCCATTTATTTCTCATTTATTTCATATTTTCTTGTAGATTCAACAGTCATGGAAGCTGGGGAAGGGAGCAATAGAACAAGCACAAAAACTAGCATCTGGATCACCAGAACACAGCTGGATGCTGAGTGGGTGTGGTGGACCAACCATCATTCCAGCTCTGGAAGACAGATAGAGGTGATCCCCGGAGCAAGCTGGTCCAGTGATCTCTGGGCTTGACTGGAAGATTCTACCTCAACAGAATAATGTGAAAGAACATTCAAATAAGATTCTTAATATAAACCTAGACCTGCACACGTTTGCATGTACACATTTGCATATGCACCTGCACACAGGCGTGTACCCCTATACATTTGCCGATGCATACACACACACACACACGCACACACACACGCACACACACACACACACACACACACACACACGCACGCGCGCACACACACATGCCCGCACTACTCGAATGATCTTTAAATAAAGAAAGGATGGAAATAAATAAAAGCATTATTCAGTCACGTTCCATTTTTGTCTGTTGAGTTGATTCTGGGCCCTTTTATCTTCCTCCAAATTTCTCTCTAGGCAAACCGTAGCTTCTCTCTGATCCTGTGTTTTCATCTTTGCACAATCAGCGATGTTTCTATCAAAGTACCTCTATTTATCGAAGGGCTTCTTATCTAGAAAACAGAACCATCCAGACCCTTCTGCAGAAACTCAAAGGCTGATAAAACAGAAGCCCAGGTGACTGCGTAGTATAAAACTGCCTCCGCGGGGTCCATGCATGGACATCAATACAATTCCTTCTACCTGGCTTTGAGCTGAGTTCTGTTTGGTGAACACAGTCACCCTTTATCACAAGTAACTGCTCACTGAATAATGGCTTTGCAGCATACAAATGTGAGGAACAGTTCACCAGAAAAACTACACAAAGCAGAGGCAGAGAGTAGAGGGACAGCAAGCCTGAGAGGGAAAACCAAAGAGGACCATAGACCCAGACAACATCTTCATACTAAAAGTATGAAGAAAACCTATGGTTGGGGGAGTTCCAGATATGTGGCATCACAAGAGCCACCACAGGTAATGCTGTTCTTAATGTCGACCATGATGCCTGGAAGGAAAATTTGAAGTTTTGTCATATTTGAACATATTTAGTACAGGTTTATACACACATACGTATAACATTTTTCAAAAACAATTTCTGATTTTGTCTACTTTGTTTAACTGAGACCCTTAAGTGAATACTATTTTGTACATGAAAACAATGTTCTATTATTTATACTTACAGACTATTTAAAGTTTGGAAATCTATCAGAGAATTGTGTTACCTTATACAGAAGCAGGTGCACTGAACAGATTGGGATACTGCCATACAAGTCATTTATTTTCTTACTTGTATTGGATCTCATATACCCTAGGCTACCCTCAACCTTGCTATGTAGCTGAGGGTGACCTTGAATCCTAGCCATTTCTACATCTACCTCCCAGGGATTTCAGGTGTGCACCATCACACCTGATCCTTCCAGTGCTGGGGATCGAACCTAGGGCCTTCTAAATTCTGGGTTGGTACTCTCCTAACTCAGTTACCTCCCCAGTTACATTTTACTTTTAAAATTATAAACTTTCCCCCCATCATGGTTCTGTTGGTGACAGAAGTATATAGCAGTTTATTTCCCTGCTAGCAATGATGCAAATCCTATTTATACAGAATTACTGAAATGTGTTACCTTGACAGTTTAAGAACAAGAAAAGAGGAGGAGTACCGTTTGTCATGAGTTTCAGTCTTTAATTATGACATTCTTCCTTGATTAGAGTTATAATCACACAGTGCTTTGTATGTCTTGATTACCGGTAGAAAATGCAGACATAATGAAACTCAGGATACTCTTGAAAAGCAAATATGTTTTTCTTTAGACTGTGGAGATTTTTATAGCTTAAACAATTACCTCAACTTGGAGTTTTACAGTATTCAAATGATTGTACATAAAACAACTCATTTGGGGGATGGGGAGGCTTCTCAGTGGTTTCAAGTGCTTGCTATGCAAGCATGGGAAACCAGAGTTCAGATTCTGGAAGTCACATAAAAGCCAAGCACGTTAGCACACATTTGTAATCCCAGTACACTTGCTGACTAGTCAGTCTAAGCAAAATGGCAATCCTTGACTTCAGTGAAGGACAGACAGGAATCTAACAAGGGAACTAATACTCATCCAAAGCTAGAAGTTATCATAAGCTGGATGGCCTGGAACAATGCCAGCATTCAGGAGGAAGACTCAGGACTGCAGTACGCTTGGAGTCTAGCCTGCGTCTACACAGTGAGTTCCAAACCACTCTGAGCTAGAGGGCAAGGTCCAATTCCATTAGTGTGGTGATTGGGTGAGAATGGCCCTCACTGTCCCCTGTATTCAAATCTTGCCAGTCAGTTGGTGTTCGGAAGGATTAGGAGGTGTGGTCTGATTGGGGCAGATGCAACTGAGGCTGGCTCAGGTTTATCAAAAAACCCATGCCATTTCTAGTATCCCAGTATACATCTCTGCTTTCTTGCCCCTTGAGATGTGCCCTCTCAGCATTCCTACAGTCGTGCCTTTGCTGTGCCATCAGGGTCTCTAACCCTCTCAACCCATAAAACCAATTAAATACTGTCTTTTATAAGTTTTCTTGATCATGATGTTTTATAACAGCAATAGAGAAGAAAATAAGACAGCAATCAAAATGTTTTCCAGGGAGCTTAAATTGTATTCTATTCTTAAGTGGCATTTTTATAGGGTGATATATCAAACAATTGTTCAGAATAATTTGCTTCCTTGATAAGCTAACCTATGGGTGGTTTCTGATTTTAAGCCCAAGAGGGGCCTCTACTGCTCCACAACATTTCATGATGCCTCTCTTCTTGCTTCCAGAAGATATTTACATTAGGAATTCCAGATAGAAAAGTAGAAATAAACTTGGCAAATTCATTTGTTTGACATGGGGAAGCATGGCAAGTGTTTCTATGTGAGCACAGGGTTTAAACTGCTTTTGGCATCAGATGAAGACTGAGGGCAGAGGGACAATCATGGCCATTGGGTGACCAAGAGAAAATGGACAAGGCCATCTTTCAACCTGGAGGTAACTTTCTAACAATGAAATGTTGCATTTACAAATCTCATTCATTGCTATGATAGTTCTCGAATTACCTTGTCAAATCCAACAGCCAGTATAAATGAAGCAACCTTTAATCAGGCTTGGAGAGGCAAGGACAGATGTAGATATTACACTTCAATTTAGCGAAATAGTCTCAAAATGTCATTAACTTTTGAATTAACAATGAGGCCCGATTGTTTGAAAAAAAAAGGTGACATATTTTCCCATTTAGACTATGGGACAAGAAGTTAATTTAAATGCTTAGAGTACATATATTTGAGTAACTTGGTGTCCAATAAATCTTTCAGCGTTAATACAAAAGTGGCATTTATAAAAGCTATCATGAATATAGCTAGAGGCATGCTTTTTTCAACTGAGACCTTGCAAAGAACCATCCCATTGTTTTGCTTTCACTAGGCTTATATTTTTAGGTCAATTAGAGCATATAATATAATTCTACACTAATATTTATTATTGGTTACTGACAAACATGGTTCTCTTTGTGTCACATGTAGTGATTTATATAATTTATATAATTTCCCACACCAGCCTCATGAGGCAGATCATTTTCTTTTCATTTTCTAGGTAAGGAGATCAATGTTTAGGATTCAGCTAAGGTCGTATATCTAATGAGCTCTGAGTTCTCTTGCAGCCACCCTGTTAGGACGTTTCTGGGATAACATAATCAGATCTGTAGTGAGAAGGAGAGAGACATCTTCCTCTCATTCTTCATTTTCTATTGGCTTAATATTATGTGTTATGTACTCACACATTCTTAATTCATTCATCCACCTCATAGGTAATATCTCCCCTCCCACCATCAAACCTGAGTAGAGAGGACTTAGCTGACTTTCCCATCACTCAGTGGGTAAGAAGCTGCCTCATTTGATGTCTTGGTTTAAGAATACCTTGGTTATTACCTTTCATGACAGGTGAAGGGTGATTGTAGCTGAAGTAGAAACAAGACAAAATATATATTCAACCTTGTTAGAAAAGTTGAAGAAGGGGGCAACCCTGGTCCAGGGACAAAGACTGTTCATCCTCTGTGTTCAAACACCCCCCCCACCCCCTGAGCTCAGACCTTTGGCTTAGTTTTCTGTCCTCTTGCCAATTAATTGGCCTCTAAGCTTACTTAGTCCCCACAGCCATCAAAGAGTGTCCCAGGGCATTAGGAAATATGCACCTCACCTAGCCTCTTCTTCAGTTCTAAAGTTCTGAACTATTTGAAACAGTGTGCTGGGCCACATTTCATATCCCTGCAAAGGAAGCACTTGTTACATGCCTGACTTCTACCAGTGCTGGTTACCACATAACGTCCAGGGGGGCTAATATTGAGCTCCAACTCACAGCTGGCTTTGTTACACAGAGTAAAACTTCAGACCTTAAAGAGGTGGGACAGCCATGAAGTGCCCTTTTTTTGGTTCCTTCTTTTATTAAAAAAATAGAATCTTTTCTCCTACAATATATCCTAATAATAGCTTTTCCTTCCTCCACTCTTCCCATCACCTCCTCCCCTTCTCTCCCCTCCCTTCCTCTCCCTTCCTTTCCCCTCCCCTCTGGAACCATGCCCTGTCTGTCTTGTCACTGTAGTAGTCAAGAAGGCAGGTTAGCTGTGTTTAAATATCTTTAGAGCTGGGAAACTTACTACCTCTGGCTCTCACATGTTACCAGCTTTGTCTGAACATCATACCTTTGTGGAAATTCACTCCAACAGTCCTACTCGCATTGGGTGTTCATAGTCCTCTTAGAAGGAAGATGTTAGATTTAAACTCCTTTCTAATTGCTCAATCTTTAGCATGGACAGGTTGGAAAGAAGGAGAGAGAACATTATTTTCTCTTTCAGCATGATAATTGCCAGTGATGTTTAAAAGAAAGTGGATGGAAAGTGATAAGTGAGCCAAAAGCAATGTCACCTTTCAGGGGAGGCTAAAAGCAAGTGTGAGTTAACACAAGTTAAAGGGGCCCAAGTCCTTCATTTACATTTTGACTTGAAATAGGAGAGAAAAAAGAAACCACAATCAAGAAATTAAAAACAATAAAAAACAGTGGATGCTGTAAACTCTATACATAAATCAAGCCAACCATTTTATACACTTTATAGATAACAGACTAATCTACGGTAAGTCTTGCTATTTCCTGAGATATTTATAGGACTCTATGATATGCATGATAAATGGTATGTGTGTGTCCTTGTGTGTGTATGTGTGTGTATATGTGTGTGTGTGTATGTGCATATGTGTGTGTGTTTGTGTCCATATGTGTGTGTGTATGTGTGTTTTTGTGTCTGTGTGTGTACGTGTGTGTATATGTGTGTGTATGTATGTGTGTATGTGTATGTGTGTATGTGTGTGTTTGTGTCTATGTGCGTGTGTGTATATGTGTTTTTGTGTCTGTGTGTGTGTGTTTATGTCCATGTATGTGTGTGGTGTGTGTGTGTATGTGTGTGTGCTGTGTATATTTTACTACCAATACCTTTACAGGACATGCTGAGTGACACCATTATATCATAAGAAAAGTATTTGCTATCCTTATATGTCATCTGAAAAAATGTATTACTGATAAAATGGCCTCTTAAAAGGAGACTCATGGCAGATAATTAATTTTAGTCAGAAGAAATTTCTGAACGAGTCAGGGTGGTGGTCAGAACTCCTACAAACAGGCCTGTAGCTATCCTGTATTCCTGCCTGGGGTAAAAATAGCAAGACTCCAAAATCACTCTCATCTAAAGGTACTGAATACCACAAACCAAGGAAAGTGAGTTTCAAGAGCAAAGTGTAATCAGTGCTGTCCTCTATCCAGCTCTCAGTACAGCTAAACATAAAGCTAGTTAAATCCATTTGTCTGTGACCAGTCACAAGTAGTTATTTAAACAAAGTTGCACGTACTTATCATGGAAACCCTGAGTACCCAAGGCTAGATCTTGGGACATTGTTTGAAATCAAGTTAAAAAATAGTACAACACAACTTTTAGGCATTTCCATCTAAATTCAGAATTGGCAAGGAATGAAATATCCCCAAAGGCGTTATTAAGGCTTTTTGATAAGCTCCCCTTGTGCCAACAGTCTAAAATGGGTTTCTTCTGATTTTGCCATACTGTTTTTCAATTGGGTCCAGTTGAAATTTCAACAATGAAGTGAACAGTCTGACGTGGGGTCTAGACCCATACAAACTATTGTTCAAAGTGTACTAGAGTTTTAAGAGACAATAGTTTATATTTATATCTGGATCCTAAGAGTCACTGGGGTGTGTGCTGCTGAAGTTACTTACCTAAAGTTAAAGGAAGTGCAAAAGATACCATTTTAGGATTCAGATGACCCTATTTTCCCTGCATCTTTCTTATAAAAGTTAAGCCAGGCAGACTGGCCCTTCAGCCACCACTGTGCCTCCTGACCAATCATTGTTTCTGTGGTTTCTCTACCTCTTCCTCAGAGCCATCTGCTCTGATCACATATCTAAACAAATGCTTTCCACTTGTGTAAGTAATTCGTATGTCTCCCCATAACAAATCTGAATGGAGATCTAACAGTATACATATTGACACATATTTAAATATGCATAGTAACAGAGAAAAACAAAATCTTGCTAGCTCTTAATGAAATGAAGAAAGCTTCCCTTTGTAGAATTTTTGATGCAGAGTCCTTACACATGGAGATTAGACATGGAAAGACAGGGAGTCAGCCATTTTTTTCTTGTCCACATTCACTCATATCACATATGACCATTGTTGTTTTTACCATTTGTTAGATTCTCCCAGGTTAGAAAACTTACAGCCATTCCTAGATTAGGGTCCCCTGGAGGGTGGCTCATGGTGTGGGTTGAGAGACATGGTGAGATGTTCATAGCTTTTAATCCTTTCTTACATCAAGCCATCAAAATCTTATCAAAGACAGTGACATCAGTTTCAACAATGGTGAGAAAGCAGGCGAATGAGTTAGAGAAGGGAGGCCACGGCCTCTTTAGCGAGGGTAAGGAACACTTTATTCCAGCTGCAAATGTAGTTAGGGTCTCTGGCAGCTCTGCATACTTTTATTATTTTGACCCTTCTATTCACTGAGTTCCCCCTCCCCCTCCCTCCCTTCCTCTCTCTCTCTCTCTCTCTCTCTCTCTCTCTCTCTCTCTCTCTCTCTCTCTCTCTCTCTCTGTTCCTCAAACAGGTGTACTAGCTTATTTGCTGCCTCTGCAGAAAGCCAATCACAGATGATGTGAAACCCGATTCTAAAAATGTCTTTCAAATGTTGGGAGTGACAGCTCCAAATTAGGTGCCCACTGGACTCGCCTGCTCTCACTCAGGACCCGGATGCTATGGTAGATCAGCAAACCCAGAGGTAGCATGCTTTCCTTGCCCTCTCCTTCAATGTGAATGCGTTCATCACCGAACATCAGCACAGTTCATTCAACCACCTTTGGCTCAGGAAAAAGAAATAGTCTAGGTTATTGCAACGGCAGGGGTGGATACAACTAACACAGGGAGATGGGGCTTTCACTACACCATTTATATGAGCAAGGGAGAGATGATCAAACTCCCCGTGCCAACCGTCAAAGAGCTCAAGAATAATTTTTAAATGCAGGACGTTATTTCTCTGGGGCTTTGGTGTTTTCTGCCTCTGGCTGCCGCCACCTTCAGTAGTGTGCCAAGCTGTGGCACCATTGATTTACTTCTACAGAAGCAGTACTCCATCAATGTCCCCTAGCTGCCACTGCCACCAAGCTCTCCCTGTCCCCGGGCATCTTGCTTACAGAAGGAAATTATTCACTTGCTTGTACGCTACATGCAAAACAAACTATTTTTAGGTGTTTACATCTATCACCTCGTTTTGCCATCAGGTCTGGGTTGGGGAATGTGGAGAAGGACAAAGGGTGGGAGAGCATTTAAGCTTTACCTTAGAAAAAAGGGAGAGGAAAAAGAGAGAGAGTAACAAGCTTGCTGACTGTGACACAGGTTATCATAGGCAGTGACAGAGAAATGTGCAGACAGTTCCAGCGACTGTCACATGAGCTCTGTCTTGTGCTGCCAGGGAGCAGTACAAAGTGGACAGTCAATGATGATGGTGGCTGTGCACATATTTCTTTTTTCTTTTCTACTCTAGAGAGGCTGTGCAGAGTTCCTGCTTAGGGATTCATCTGACTTTCAAAATGGAAGGAGGCCTCTTAAATTGCTTTTCCGATGGACTTAATAGAATGCACAGGCATCAAAATTTTCTCTTTTAGGCTTTGATTATTCTCATTTTGTTTTGGTTAATATTTACATTTTTGAAATGAGATTTTATTTATACATAGTAAAACATTCGCATCTGTTCAGGTATGGCTTCCTGATGCTAGTTTTCCTTGGTGTGGTGTGTGGTGTGTGGTGTGTGGTGTGTGGTGTGTGGTGTGTGGTGTGTGGTGTGTGGTGTGTGGTGTGTGGTGTGTGTGTTTTGTAGTTGTTGTTGTTGGTTTTGTTTGCTCTTTGTTTTGTGTGTGTTTTACTTTTTGTTTGGTTGTTGCTTTGTGTGCATATGTGTATGTGATTGTGTGTGTTTTGTTTTTGTTTGTTTTTGTGTGTTGTTATAGTGTTTGTTTGCTTGTTTGTTTGTTTGGTGTGCATGTTCAGATGTAGGCCAGAGGACAACACTGGGAACTTTCTCCACCTTTTCTAGTTTACTGGGGTCTCTCACTGAACATAGAGTTCACTAATTTCACTGGACTACCTGGGCAACAAACTCCAGGGATCCTCCTCAGCCTTGGGTCTGTACGTGTGCATTGCTGCATCTGACATTTTTATGTTAGTATTAGGGATCTGAACTCAGCTCTCCACACTTGCATGGTAAAGTGCCTGATTGACTAGGCTATCTCCCCAGTCTCAGTAATACTAATTTTCAAAATTATTTCCTAAAGTACATAATACACTTACAAAAACACAGAAAGAAAATATTGAGGCAAAACATAGAATGTGTCTGGTCGGATGTATTCTCCATGAGGTTACTGGATGTAAAAGAAGTAGATATTTGGAAAAAAAACATAAAGATAGAAATCTGTGTTCTGAGAGGACGGTAGCAGGTACCTAGGTTCTATCAAGGGGGGAAGAAAGTGTGTATTCCCATCATAGAGGATATAGCGCGATGCAGGAGCCAACCATCTGAGAACTTCAGACACTAAAGTTGAGAAGCTAACAGGAGGGGTGACTCGGTGTTAAACTGCCACACTACCTTCTTCAGTCATGTTTTAGAACAATGGACGGAACGGGTTCTGAAGCCTCAGATGAAGCAGAATAGGTAGTAGTCCAGTATGCCTGCACTGGAGAAGTAAGTGGACCCAGGTGAGAGAGCCATGCAGACCAAGAGAATCTGTACCTACCTGAAGTTCAGGCACACACACCCACACAACACACATACACACACACACACACACACACACATACACACACAACACAACACACACACACAAAACACACACATGCACACACACGCACATACACACACACACTAATTATATGCAGTAGGGTGAACTAGCATTTTCACCCTATAGTTGAGGTGAAATTTTATACTTGAGCTCTGGAATATAATGCACACACGTAGAGTCAGACTCTTTAGGTGGTTTATGTATGCACACATATGAAGATGTATGTAGTTCCAAGATCCTGGCTTCTAACCCAGCTTTCCCAGGTCTGTCCTCACTACCTACCTGCCTTCGAGCCCCAGCAATATCCCTGATTCATCTGTTTTGTAATCCATCTCTCCCTCTTCCCGTGCTCCGTGCCCGTGGCTTCCGCGCTCACATTCCACTGCTCCATATATTTTGTTTGAAGTGCTCTCTCACAGCCCTCTCCCTTCCTCATTTATCGAGACTTATTCACTCATAAATTCAGCCTCTCAAATGTGCAGGGTGCTCTGTGAGATGCACTCCATCCCTGTCTCTGCCGAGGTCGTCGCCTGTCAGGACAGGCCGGCAGACACTGAAAAATAAGGATAATTATTTGTCAATAATAGTGAGGTTTAGGAAGTGCGCCACGTGGATGGTGCCAAGTCTAATGCCAGGGTGGCTGTGCAGGGTTTCCAGAGGACGAGTTATATATGTTTGTAGTGTGAGGGAGAATATGGGACAGCCGAGGCCAACTTAAAAGCACGAGGTTTTTACTGGAATAGAAGTAGGTTCATTGCTAAGGCTTGCATGCTCTGAAAACTTGAGGGCCTCAGTCTTCAGAACAGCTGATTGGCAGAGCACTTGCCTAGAATGGGAAAATCTGAATTTTGATTCCCAGCCCCAGATATAAAGAAACAATGGTAAGAACGATGGCAATGGTGAAAATGGTGAGTGCTGGGAGTGCTCGTATTGGTTTTGCGAGCATGTTGGCCATGTTACATTCCACAGAATAGAGCAGACCAACCTAAACCTACACCATACACATCAGAAGAGTCTTTTTCCAGTCACGATACTCTTAGAACGTGCCTTTGTGGAGTTCTTTGAATCCACAAAGATTACTGTTAGTCTTGTTTAATGCCACGGAAAAGTCATTTGAAGAAAAACTCCTAAAGACTAGGAGTCTTAACTCCTAAAAGCATGTTAGTGACTGTCGTGAGGGTGACGTTTGATTTGACTGATTTGACTGACAGGTGAACTCAGCGTGTCTCCAATGGGATCACACAAAGCCACTGCATTGTCTAGACTTGCAGTAAAATGCAAATAGCCCATTACAAGGGGTACAAGGGCCTGGGATCAATCCATGGAGAAGCCCTTTGGCTCTTGAGCTTGGATTGATTCCCTGTTTTAACTTTTGACTGTCTTCTGTATTTCTAGTTATGTTTCCTAGTCAGTGTCCTGCCCTCAGTTTGGTTTGTTTCAGTGTTCGGAAGACGGAAGACATTTAAAGTCTCTAGGCTATGCTAAGGTGCACCTTCTGCGCTCACCCAGCACTCAGCGTGTGACTCTGCACGCATTCTCAGATTTAACTTTGCCATGACAATCTACACCTTTAAATAGCAGCAGAGACCTCTCTTTGAAACAAGACACGCACTTACTGATGGTGAACATTAGTGAGAGAGTTGTAAATCTCAACGACTCGAAGGGGAATAAAATTCAGAAGAAGAGCCCTCCCACAAGTCACCACTAACACGTAGGAGTTGCACCGTCACTTCTAATGTCTGTTGAAGCTCCTTGTTGCTTTTAAGGCAGAACATGAAAACATAAATCACTGAAGACACTCTCAACAAAGGAAGATGGGCAATCTGAGGCCTTTTGAGTTTGATGCAGTTTTTAAAAAATAAATATTTAAGTAAGAAAGTACTTCCAGAGTTCTTTGTAGGATTTCTATGGGAAATAGATGAAAGGCCTATGATCTATTTTTCCCCCCTTTAGCTGTGGTTTCTTCTACCTTGGTCCCATTTCTATCCCCATCTCCATCCATATCTCCAACCTTATCCCTACTCTCATCCTGATTCCTATCCCATTCTTGCTCTCCCTCCTCCTCTCTCTACCTATTTTCATTTCTATCTGTCTACGTTTGTCCCTCCATGTTATTTAGGTTGCATCAGAAACAATATCCCATAATTCATGAGCCTGACAGCATTGAGCAGGTATAAGATTCCTAAAGAAACAGTACATATCACTCCAAATAGATAGATCGATAAATACGTGCATAGAGGAATCACAGAGAAATTCAACAAATTGGAATCCAGGACATGTCGATATGTTAGTAGGAAGCTCAGAAATCTGATAAAAATATTTTTATAGTTTTGAAAGGCTTCTCATTTTTTTTGTAAAGCATAGCATTTCTCTGGCCCTTTGAGCTTCTGAAGATTATTATATGAAGTTTATACTGCATGTGTCCCAGACTCGCTCCTTTGCTTCCCAAAATAATTCATCTCCTTCAGTAACACTCTCTTCAAAGTGGATTTATTTCTAACCCTTTCACACGTAGCCGGGCACAAAGTGAGGTGCTTTAACTGGAAGTTGCCAGTCACAGGGCAGGAAGCGCAGCAAGTTTTATCTTCAGCCTTCTCATCCAGTATCCTCGGGACGGAACTCATGGAAACGGATCTACAGTCAGGTTAGAAATGCCGGAGCAAGGCGTAAAGCCAGAAGCAGCCGCTGGGATGGAAGTGTTCCTCATGATCCGGGGCCACAAGACCATCATCTTTAAGGACTCGGAGGAGGAATCGAGCACCGTGCTTGAACTGAAAGGCATCTTGGAGGGCATCCTCAAGGGGCCGCCAGGGGAGCAGCGGCTGTACAAGGACGACCAGCTCCTCCATGATGGAAAAACTCTGAGCGAGTGCGGCTTCACCGATCAGACAGCAAGGCAACAGGTCACAGCCACAGTGGACCTGGCCTTCCGAGCAGATGACACCTTCGAAGCTTTGTGTATTGAGACCTTCTCCAGCCTTCCGGAACTGGAGATGTGATGTGATGAAGCCACAGAATTCTGGAGGCAGTGACAATGAACAAGCTGTGCAGTGAGGGCCTTAGGCCTACCCCCTAGAAACCCTCCCCCCAATAAAAAAGAGTTGGCTGTCAAAAAAAGAGGAATGCCTGAGCAAGTTTAATTCAAAGTATTTGTTAAACGATTTCCTTTACTAGTTCAACAGTTTTACAGAATAAACCACATTAAAATTTTTTTCCACATATGTTTGTTTGTACGTATGTGGAAAGGGAAGGTGGTGCTGACTCCATGATGCATGTGGAGTTCAGAAGACGACTTGTAGGAGTCTGAGGTCTCTTTCTACAACGTAGGCTCCAGGGATCAAAGTGAGATCATGAGTCTGGGTGACAGATATCTTTCCCTAGTGAACCATCCCGTCAGCCCCCATAGTTTCTTCCAAATTAGCTTTGTATCCTCTTTTCTTGTGTAGCTTTAGGAACTAAGCATGTGCCTATGAATTGGTCCACACTCATGTTCCATTAAGAGATCTGGGCCACCACTGTAACTTGTTGTGCACTCCGCCTTTTCTTCTAGCTTAGTTGTTTTCCCCCTTAAGTTGAACTGTCAGAAGCTAAGCCTGTAGTTCTACTAACAGATCCTAGTTTGCGCGCGCGTGTGTGTGTGTGTGTGTGTGTGTGAGAGAGAGAGAGAGAGAGAGAGAGAGACAGAGAGACAGAGAGACAGAGACAGAGAGAGAGACAGAGAGAGACAGAGAGAACATGCAGCAGCACAGGTGATAATTAATTAACGAGCGATTTTTCTATTCCATTTATTTTAAAGCTATCTTCCGTACAGGGAGCCACCGAGCTAGCACCACAGCCCTGTGACAGGCACTGGTATGATTCTCAATTTAACATAGGAAACCAGGAGTCAGGGGGTCATGGGATCTGTGCATACTGATTGCTTGTAGAAGGAGCACTCTTAATTACTGAGACATTTATCCTTATATTTTCATTTCTTTAGTGTCTTAAATGTTTAGGCATACGAAACAAAGTCTAATCTGTGAATTGCTTTGCAAGCACCCGTCCTTTAACCTGAGCAGGTAGCTAGGATAGGCTGTCAAAAACTCCTGGTTTGGTAGGGGTCACCTCCTTAGGCCAGTGTGGGTACTTCTCAGCAGAAACTACTGAGAGTTGTGGACTCCAATTGTGATTCCAATTGTGATTCCATTTACTGACTCACTTTGCCACTGGCTTCCCTTATACCATTTGCGTGCCATACCGATTTGGGCAAGCAGGAAAAAAAAATCTCAACTTCTGCTAACATTTTTCAATCTGTGGTGTGCACTTCTTAATTATTTCTGAAATCATGTCCCGAGGGAAGGGGTGATGATTATGTAAACAGTACAGTTTAGAGGTGTGGCTTCTGTAATTGCACTGGCGATGCTCATTTTGTCTTTACCTTTGCAAAATCTATAACTGTTGAGAAGGGAGAGAGCGAGTGACTATATGTGCCCAACCTGTCTGGTACACCTGCAGTGCAACCACTATTTATAACACTAGGGAAATTGCAGGAGAGGTGATAGAAAGATTGAGGTGTAAGGCACCTGCTGTTAGACAGTGTCCCCCAGACACTGCAAATAGATCAACCCAAGAAGTCTCAACAATATGGTTGCCCAAACAAGACTATCATAATGACAATATTATTGGTATGTCAATGTGGACATGGGAAATTTCACATGGCCCCACTCCTAGGTGAAGAGCTACAGGTGATCAACGGCTGCTGGGAAATGAAGAATCAGTCTTCTCCCATCTAAGCTCTCATCTAGTTATCCAAGTCTAAGTGGTCAGTCCTGGACACACATCTGTATTAGCAATAGTCAATAGATTTGATATGCTTTATACACATGTACCTGTAGATATGTATATATCATATATGCAACAATACTAATTAAAGAAGAGATTGTAATTTTTGGGGGAGGGGATGTCCATGAGAGAATTGGCTAGGGGAGAGAGAAGCAGAATGGTATAGGCACAGTGCTCATGTATGAAGTCCTCAAAAGAAAATACTACAAACCTTATCAATATAATTACAAGCTCCTTTGGAAGGTCTTTAAAGCCACTCCATCGTATGTGCTATAGCTCTTGGTTCTTGCACAGAATGAAGCCATGAATATTGTGATCGGTGCCATGGGACTTTCACCGCACGTTTCCCCTTGAGACACCAAGTTCAATGAAAGTTCTACAAGGGAGAGATTTACAGCCAGTTTATATATTTATTCTGAGGGGCATCCCCTGAGTGTTTCTAGAAGCTATCCAACCTCAGTCTATGTTATTTAAAGATGAAAAAATGCTGGCTTTGCAATGGGAGCCTGCTGATACTCTGGTTAAGTCAGCATCCACACTGTGAGATGATAAGAACACTTTGATAAGGTATTTGACAAGCTAAGTACTTTAAGAGTGGTGTGAGGGGAGAAGACTACAAAAGCACACAGAAGATTGAGGACACAGCCACAAAGTAAGCAGATTTGAAAAACAGATAAAAACCAAAACAAAACAAAAACCCACGCAAGATAAGGGGAACCTCCAAGCCTTTTCTTTGTGGAAGTCAGAACCATTGGATCTTAAGTGTGAGACACTAATCTAAATACATCAGAAACCAATGCTATTGGTCCATGGAAGGTTTAATGTAGTTTTTCTCTTATAATTATTGCCCAAAGACTTCACTCACCTTGAACATTAGCAAAGTCTTTCATGATGTGAAATTTGAATTCTCTATTTATTCTCTGTGGTGTGGTATTTGTACAGGTAGCATGGAGGAAGTCCTGACATTGAATGTCATACTTGAAAAAGATGCATGTCCCTTGTTTCTTTAGCCAACTGATGTATTCTGTCAGATGAGAGCAGGACAGTCACTGTCAAAGGCTAGAACACCACAATGACTTAACTATGCATGATGGAAAATCTTTCTCCTGGGATGGCTGACAGCAGTCTCTGTGTGACTTTTAGAAGGTCTACCTTACCTTGTTGAGGTTGGCTCAAGGATTTTGAGAATAGCCTGTAATTCCTTCTGCACCAAGGTGAACCACAAAATGTCTTAGGTGTTATCTGTCCCCTCATGAGGAAAGTCAGCACTACCCCTGCATGGCTTTAGGGCTGGGAGTGTGCCAGTCATTTGCCACAGAATGACAAATTACATCCCTGCCACTATTAGAGCTGGGGCAGTTTTCACCACAGCATCCTCCAGATGGGCCTAATTAAACTATTAGCCAATAAGCAAGGTCTGACAGCTCCATTAGGAAACTCATGTGCTTAAACAAACAGCACAGAATAAATAGTATCTTCATGGGAGTTCTTCATATGCGCTGCCCTACCTCCATAAGTACAATTTCCAAAGGTGCATCCTTGGCACCTCTGATGAGACTACCTGGGCTCTGGCAGCCATTTTTTCTACATTTCACAAATCAATAGAGACATGCCTTGAGCCGTGTATTATTGCTTGCTATGAAGGAGGGAAGCGACACTCCTGCCAGCTGACAGCTACGCTCGTTTCCACTGTCAGCCCTACCCGGTCTGTTGATTTCATCTATAAAATCCACATAGCCCCTTTTTCTGACTGACCAATGTGTCTAGAATTGTCTTATAAATCAGGAATGGTAGTCCTGTGTGAACTAAATGCATTTGTTAAACATACAGGATTTTTAGACAAATGTTCTTGCCATTTGTAATAATTACCAGAGTCTAAGAGACACGGTCCATGTATAATAAATAAAGACACCAAGAACAATGTGGTATATATCCTGAGCTTCTTCTTCTAGTACTCATAGAGCTAGAGAGGAGCTGGGGCTACCAGGAACTGCCAGCTTTGCCTTCTCTGTATCTTTGATGGTGATGACCCACATAGCAATTCTGATTCCTGACTGTTGAGACTTATCACTTAAACCCAACCTGAGATTCCCAGCAGGAGCCTGTCCGAGAATAGACTGCTCTCTCCATCCATCCCCGTCTTTCAATATATATGGATCCCAGGACACTTTAGAAAAACAGCAGCAGAAAACATGAGTTCATTTGAACAAGTAAATTAAGAGAATAAATGTTCTAAAAGTGTACCAGGAATCAAGGCACCAGGAATGCCCAAGAGGTCCTACTTCAGACTGTCACAGGATCTACTGGCATTTCACACCACCCTTATCCAGTCCATCAATGTCGTATGATAGACTGTGCATCAATCAGTCCTTTACTTGCCTCCCCCTCAACCACCTCTCTCCTGTACCACCTACTGCGAACTGATTACACCTTGCAGCATTGTAAATTTGAAATCCCAACCTCTCTAAGTGATAGCTTCAGGATATGAGATTTGGAAGTGGGTAAAGTCTATATGAACCGTATTAAAAAGAGACCCTACTATTTTTCTAGCCATCTTTGTACCATACAGAGGCATGAGAACTACTCATCTGAAGTCAAGGGAGAGAAGCCCTTGGCAGAAAGAGTAGTTCCCCAATCTCAGATTCCAATCTCCTAGCTGGGAGACAAGTCTTTTGTTCATGACCACTTTGTCTGTGAATTTTCTGGAGGAGAGGAAGTCATCACCTGATGTCAGTATGACATTAATCCCATCCATTTACAATCTACGGTCTGTTTCTGACCAAAGCCTGCCTCCCCATTGTTCAGAGCAAAAGCCACATTCTACCCAGAATCCCATAAGATTTTGTGATTCTTTTTTTGTCAAGCCCCTATCTCACCAAGTCCACTACATGTGTGCCTCAGTTCTCTTTCTTTGTATCCCTCCAAAGACAAGAACTGTGGTCTGAATACTTTCCTGTGATTCTTCTCTGGCTACCCCGCTGAAATGTTTTTCCATCATTCAGCAAACTTAATTTCCTCCTGCCAGCTTAGAGTCTACATTTTGTAGAGTCTCCTTTATCCCAGACTCCAGAGCCTTGCCTGGCCTCACAATTCATGCTTTAACTGAACTCCCTTTTCTGCCCTTTTCCTCATTTTCCTTGCCCCCTTGATCCCTTGTATCCTAGTTTGTTGTAAGATTAACAGTGCGCAGTTCCTCGTGACTTTTGCTTCCTTTCCTCTGTCTACTTCCTCTAGAACATACAATCCTCCATAGGTGGTGCTTTCTCATTTTATCCCAGATGTATTCCAGTGTGAACCAGCCCCAGATTCAGACCAAGTCCTCCAGAAGCTGGTCCTGAACTCAGTACGTACAATTCTGAACTTCGGACCATGCTGCCTCCACCTCCTGAGTGCTGGACTATAGCTGTGCACCGCCATGCAGATGAGCTGCTGGAGATTCAGTCCAAGATCTCTGTGTATGCTACAAAAGCTCTCTTTCAGCTAAGTCACATGCTCTGTACCAAAAGCATCTTTCTATAAACACTATTTGGTAATGACAGTCACATAACATATGTGTGATTATGGTACCTTTCAAGGAAAGCATTCTGGAATTAGGCCAGCCCACATGTGTCTTCCAAGGGATAAAAGTTACTCTTTCTTCAGGGGTACCTGACACCATATCTTCTGTTTTAGTTCTCACCTCCAGTGCAGCCTCTGATTGCACTGGTCTAAATATAAGCATCCACAATGAAACATTAAAGTTGTGTTGAACTGTTGATAAGACCAAGGTAGCTGAAATGACAGCATTTCTGTTTTCTTCATTTACTTGTTATTTATGACATTGTGTTCACTACAACTATAATAACTGAGGGATATGACAGAGGTCAGAGGGAATCTTTTACTTCTCCATATAAGGAATACAGGGAAAGGCAGAGAGGACAGGGGAGGGGAGTAGTTGGAGCCTGCAATTGCAGCTTTTTTTCTTGTGTTTCTTTGTGGGGCTACTGAACACACAAGCATCCACCATCCTGACAGACAAACTGTAGAATAACTGAGGGCTGCTTAAGGAATCTATGACATGATGTTATGGCAGAGGGTGACCTCTTTGAAACCCCATGGTCCGTGTACATGAGGCAGATCTGGAAAAGCCGTTTCTGGCAGATCTTCAGATGGGCTTTCTGCTTTCATTTTCTCAAGGCTCATTGGGTCCATTTGGAGTAAACAGTCTTCATTAGTAGTCTGAGAACACCTCTGCAATGCATACTTAATTATAACTAATTTGCTATCGATTAGCCATTTGTCGTAATACAACCACTCTACAGCAGTCTTGTGTGCCTAATGGTCATAGTGAAGGAGAACCAACAGCTTCTCTTGTTTCTAAACATTCTATTTTTTGGGTCAAGGTTTAGCATTTCAGTTGATCCTAGAGAGAAGGTGAAATACTACGTTAGAAAGGTGGGACTAAAGGAATATAATTGAAGGCTGGATAATGCCCCTTTGTTAAAAATCTCCCTTGTGGGCACAAATGACATTGGCAGGAAATTCATGGTTAGCATGCCCTGTAACTTGTCAGATTCAATGTCTAAAAGTTTTAAATACTTGGCATTCTGGTTCATGATTGCAACTGTGTTGACAATTAGCTTCTCCTCGTTAGAGCAGAAGGATGTAATTTTTTTATGTTTATACTTTATATGAGCTTAGACATCAATTGTTTCCAATAAAATTTGTATTGGGGGTTTACTGGATAGTTTTGTGTGTTAACTTGACACAAGCTGGAATTATCACAGAGAAAGGAATTTCCTCCCTTAAGGAAATGCTTCCATGAGATCCACCTGTAAGGCATTGTGTTAACTAGTGATCAAGAGGGGAGGGTCTAGCCCATTGTGGGTGGTGCCATCCCTGGGCTGGGAGTCCTGGGTTCTATAAGAAAGCAAGTTGAGCAATCTAGCGGAAGGAAGTCAATCAATAACATCCCTCCATGGCCTCTGCATCAGCTCCTGCTTCCTGACCTGCTTGAGTTCCTGTCCTGACTTCCTTTGGTGAAGAACAGCAATGTGGAAGTGTGAGCTGAATAAACCCTTTCCTCCCCAACTTGCTTCTTGGCCATGATGTTTGTGTAGGAATAGAAACCCTGACTAAGACAGGGAGTAAGCTATGAGTTTTCTCAGTTACTCAGATATACTATGAATGTCTCATTTATCTAACTTTAATTTAAGCAGTGAGGTAAATCTCTTTAAGTGTAACACTTGCATAGAAACCACAAGCATTTCTTGGTATCATATTTCTGATCTTTTAAAACTGCCTTCTGTGACTTTTAAAACAGAAAGAACATAGCATGTTAACTTCCCTAAACGTGCAATGCTATCCATGTGGATGTCCATGACTATTCTGGAAAACAATTCTGAAATAATTCCTTTTGGGTTAATAGGGTGTTCAGAAAAATGTATTAATATTGGAGTGCTCTACAGCTTCAGACCCAGGGGATCCCAGCATCATTTTCTGTTCCTTGGTCATCTCCCACCAGGTTTTTGGGGTCCATATTTAATTCTACCTTCCATTTTTGAGAAATCTCCTGAGTGCTTCTTAACCTGTGGGTCACCGCCCCTTTGGGAGAATTGCATATCAAATATCCTGCATATCATATATTTACATTATGATTCATAACAGTAGAAGATTACAGTTATAAAATAGCAACGAAATAATTTTATGTTTTGGGAGTCAGCACATATGAGTAACTATATTAAAGGGTTGCACCATTAGGAAGGTTGAGAACCACTGTCTGAACCTAAACAGATGGTTTGTCTAAAATGTTTAAGATGTAATGATTAGTTTTTGTCATTTTCTTATGGACTAGGGAGAGGAGCAGAGATCATTAAATAAGACTGTATGCTCTTCTATGGTAAACTTTATGCCTTTGTGAGTGACATTCCTTGTTTCATAGAAGATCATTATTGTAATAATTAGGGTTCATCACTGTGATCTAGGACTTGAAGATGTGGTTCTTCAATACATGGACTGTATATAGAATCTGGTTAAAATTTGGTATATGGCTGAACTTTATTAGGTCAATTCATCCATTGCAATCACATTAATTATAATAATCCTAATTAATTGTTTAAAGACAATTGACTTATCATTTGTAGCAGATACGTTTAAATTATTCTTATTCAGCCTGAGCTATTCTGTCACTCAAAGAATGTTACAGATCCCCACCCCAAACATGAAGTAGAGGCATGAGTATAGAACAATGAAAAACAGAAGTAACTTTTAAAGGAATGATGTCAATATTATTTTTCAAATTCAGAAATTAGGTTTCCCTAACATGTTGTTATCCACCCAACTTTCTATTAACAAGTGCTCTTGACTAATTCAGAGATGCTAAATTCTACAGTATTGTATTCTTTTGTAATGTAGTCAAGAGAAAGTACAAGACTCATGGAAACATCAAAGGGAAGTTTTCAGAGTCAGATATCCAGGTTGCAACTTTCTTTAGGTCCAGAATTAAAAAAGAAATTAAAGAGAGAAATCAGTGTAAAGTTATTAATTAAAGCTGAATGGCACATCTCAATTACAATTAATTATTTTGGGAAGGATTGCAATTTTTGATTAGTGATTTGGTCACAGAATATAGGAAGTAGGAAATGAGACTCCTCCTTGGGAAAGAAAGCATTGAAGAAGTCATGGAATTTAAAATTAGGTATTCTTTTATCTTTAAGATGTTTTTCTTTTATTCAGTCTGATAGACATAACAATTTCTCTTCCTTATATTGGGCATTGTCGACAATTTCTTTCTTACTTTCTCAGCCTTGCACAGATTGGAGATATAAACGAGCCCCACTGTCCAGCTCATCTTGGAAATTACAAATTGCTGAGCCCCTACCTTTAAAAAGAAAATTCCAGAGTGCTCAACACAATGTAGCGTCTTCTCCACTGGGAAATGTTTCTGGAAACTACCGAGATGACTGCATGGGAGTTAAACATTATATCCTCTATGAACCACACACATTGTCATTTTACAGTTTCAGAAGCTGAGAGCCGACACAAAAGCTACTTGGATAGAAAAACAGTAATGGAGTGTTGAAAGGGCAGAGGAGCTCCCTGCTAACCCCATAATCCAAGCTCTATCTGTGTCTGCATTTCTATGTTTCTTTCTCATTCCATCAGATGCAACACAGGAAATAATTGAACTAAAGGACACAGCTACAGAGCAAGAGAGAGTCCTGATGGATCTTGCTGGAAATTGTTGGAAAGCAATTCCATCTGAACAGAAACATTTCTTCCTGGAGGGATCGCCCAAAGATAACTCCCAAGTCGCAAGGAGGTCCTAAAATTTTCAAGATTTGTAAACTCCACCCCGTGCCCACCCACAGGTGTATAAGCAGTAAGGTCTGCTTCTGAGAAGAGAGTCTCTCTCTGACCTATTGATTTGTCTGAAACTCATGCCAGAGTGGGACATTTTGGTGACATAGGTGCATGAAAGTCACCCATTCTCCTGTAAGAAATTTCTCTTGTAAGCTCATTGGTTCTCCATGTTGGACATTGATAGAATTTTTACTTTGGTTTCATTGGATCCTGATCTGGGGACAAAATGATATTTGTTTACATCTCTCTACAAAATGTCTCATAACAGGTAGGTGGATCATATTGGAGGAGCCCTGGGCCATGAGGTCTAAGCACCAGCATTGCTCCAGGTAGAACCCTTGGTTTTGAGCACAGCCACAAAAACTGCCTGGCGACTTTGACTGTGCATCTCTAATACAATGAATGGAGATGGCTTTTGTGTTATGGACTTTGTGGGATTCTATTGTTTCAGATCTGGCTGTGTTGCCATCCTGGGAAATCTCACAGAAGTTCTGCTTCTCTGTCAAAAGTGCCAGGATGTGATGTTAGCCAAGTGAGGAGAAAGGTCCTTCTGAGACTCTGATTTTTTTTTTAACCAGACACTGTGGTTCTGTTCAAGTGAATTCACTCAACTTGTGGTTAACATAAACACTACAGAGAGTATGACATGTCAAATTAGCAGCTTTGCAAATCTCATGTTAATTGTCAGCCTAATTAAAAAATTGCTAATTATAATGTTTATAACTTCAAATAACTGTTCAGCTATAAAGTATGGCCTGTCAGGTGTAAACAGGGGACTGGAGGGGGGAAAAATCAATCGACATCTGTTAATTTATCAGCGGCAGTACACCAAATTGAAAAATGGATTGCCTATTGCACTGTAAATCTGCATTACGATAAAAAGACCAATTCATTCAACACCTGCTTAATAAATGGTAATGGCCATCGTTACTGGCTTGCCCCAGGGTCTCTTTGCTTATCTAATTCCCATCCTGTTTTAGAGTAGAAGCAAAACACTTACCAGTCACACAGACAGCATACAGGACCCTGTATAATTCCACTAAAGAGAATCATTAAGCGGCTCACACTATTAAAAAATTAGAGAAAATACAAATACCAGAATGAAATATGCACATAAATTAGGTAGTAAAACTGTGACATTGCTTCTCTGTGAAAGAATTCTGAAGCCCAAAGGCCCATTACTTGGTCACCTTAGTCTGAATTCTTAAAACCTGCTAGATACTGCCAGGTGAAAAAGTCTGTAAAGACATGAGTTCCTAAAACTTATATAATTCTAGTCCATGTGTCATTCACCATACACAAAATCTACAATTATTACAGTAAATGCTTTGCCAGTGCATTAGATTGTATCAAGTGGGATCATTTCCCAATTTATCCAAGTTTGCTTCTTTTGTATCTTGTGAGCTTCTGAGAATAGGAGTCTCCTAGTTACGTCCATATTTCCCTAGCAACCCATGGGGACCTGTGGAGGGGATACTGTACATGGAGCCAGCTGTAGCTCCGTGGTTCTTTTGAGACCTGACATAAAGCACTGGCTGAAGTCACAGGTAAATTATTGTCAATTTGTCACCAAGCACTGTAGTTGTCTAATTTTAGTTTTGAGGCATTAAAAATCATTGACATTTGAGGCATTTAAAATCATTTTTAATTTCATGTTGCAAATTATATTCAGAAGAGTTAAACAAATCAAAAGTCTTATCTCTGCACAGTTTTCAAACTAGTGAGAATAACACACCCGATTAATTTTGAAGGTAATGTCAGCCATTTGTGCTGACAGCTTTAAGTCCTGGTGGGGAACTCTCGTGCAGGGGTCAGTAGAACCTTGGTTTTTACTTTCTCACATCTAAGGGTGATCAGCTGGATATTCCACAAGCAGGATGACTTCTCTCATGATACTTTACTCCAGTGGGTCCCCGCTCCACAATTGTAACCTAATTTATGAGTTATTCAGGAGTATGGAAAGACCAATGAGAGATGGTACAGGGTATGTGTGGATGCGTGGCTGGCCTCAACCAGTTACAGTTGTTTTCTAACTCTGTGAGGTGACACTACGTAACTAGCCTTTCCATCCTTCCAGGGTTGAGTCACTTTATTAGAGCTATCATCAGGCACATGTCTCTTCTTCCTATCTATAGGTGGTATGGGTTTCTATGTTTCTACTACGACGGGCAGCTGTGTCCTATAGACCATCTTCCGTTCTCATCCTGACATCTACTGATCTCTTTACAGGCAAGAAAGAACAAGGAAGGTTGACTGTTGCCAGGTTCCTTATTCTTTTTTGTCTTTATTTGATTGGCTGCATTTGTTTGTGTCCTCATCAATCTGAAGAGGCAGCAGGGCAACTAAAGAATTCGGAGAACAGGAGAAATAGTCTTCCCCAGGGAAGAGTAAACCAATTGTTTATCCTATACCAAATTGTCAGCACAGAGACTGATCAGGATGGATACGTGTGTGTGTGTGTGTGTGTGTGTGTGTGTGTGTGTGTGTGTGTGTATTTGAATTAGAGTAATGGGCTGAGTAATGGGCTATATAAGAGAGAAGAGAGGTTGGAGGAAAGAAAATAAAGGGGTAATAATGTATGTATGTATGTATGTATGTATGTATGTATGTATGTATGTATATGGAAGTTGTAGTAAAGAATGACTCTTAGCAAAAATGGGGAGTAGAGCAAGGTTAAGAAAACCTTAGAAAGAAGGTGCTGAAAGGTGGCAGGCTAAGTAGTGGGCACAAAATAAACATCTAAAGGATTCCCAGTCTACTATCATAGAATAAATATGAACCAACTATAACATGTCTGCAGTCAACTTTCAAAATAAGATGTCAAATATTCACATTGGTGCCATCGTCACAGAATTCCACTGAATCTCCCAGGCAACTGTGATAGAGAAAAGAGAAGAACTTAAGGCTCATATTCTAAGATGTTTCTCGAACCGTGGGTCTCGATCTCTTTGTGGGTCAAACAACAGTTTCACAGCAGTCTTTGGAGACCCTTGGAAAACACATACATTACGTTATGATTCCTAACAGTAGCAAAATTGCAGTTATGAAGTAGTAACAAAAATTGTTTTATGGTTGGGGGTCATCACAACATGACAAAATATATTAAAATGATAACAGCATTTGGAAGGTTGAGAAGCACTGCTCTAATAAGATCATTCCTATACTCCCAACAGACCATTAGGGGGTTAAATAGAGGCTTTACCAAATAAAGCCCACTTTAGAGTGGTTGGTTCCAGCACATGAGTAGTAAACGGAACGGTCCCTACTTTTTTAACATCTGTATCCTAATCCCATGAACTTGATTATGTAACCTGACCAAAAGGACTTTGTAAATACATTAGGTTTCTCTTCAAATAGGGAGGTTCTCTTGGTAATAAGGGGTAACCTAATCACCCTTAACATCATAGAACTTTGTCTCTTTAAGATCTCTATAAGCAAGAAACTAAGGAAGTCACTATAGTTAAGGCAGGCTTAGGGAAGTAATAGAGATTCATGTGGACAACCCTTGTATAACAAAAAGAAAATGAGGTATCAGTCCTATGGTCCCAAAGAAGTGAACTTGACCACCATTCTGATTTGCTTTGGAAGTGTGACTCATGCTGTCTGTGCTGTGTTTATATACTGCTCAGACTTCCGTATACTCAGAGACTGTAAGCATTGGCAAAATAGCAGAGTATGGTCCTGGAGAATTGCTCATTAATCAGACAGTGTAAACCATGATGTGCTGAGAGTAACTATCTCTATACATACATGTGCGGAAGCCTGGCTGGACTTAAATCGATTCGGCATGCATGCAACTCCTTCTAAGTGTCACTATTATTACACGTTTAATAAATCATCTTAACAAATAATACATTTAACCCTGTGGACATTGTACCTAGGCATGTTTGTGTGTAGGATATGTGTAGAGGTCAATAGATAATCTTGGGTGTTGCTCTTTTCCTTAAAAATATTTCAAACACGGTCTCGTCTTTGGGTTCTGCCAGTGTCTTAGGTGCTAGGTAGCCTGTGAGCCTTCAGGGATTCTCCTTCTTGTCTCGGAATCCATCTCACCAAAGAGATACCGGATCATAGACACAGATGACCCTGTCTTGTTTCATAGGTCCTAGGGGTTCAAACCCAGGGCTTCAAGACTGACTGCTCAGTGAGTGCTTAAAACCCTGAGAAGCATCTGCACTATGATTAAAGTAATTGTAAATGAACAGAACATTTAAGAGCAGTTTTGGGTTAACAGAAATGCTGAGTGGACAGCATGGACTGTCACTCGAGGCCCTTTCTTCTTGCACACATTTTATCTGATTATTAACAGCTTGTACTGATGTGATAGATCTCTCATAGACGTTGAAGCCATACTGAAACACTGTGATTAGCCTAACTTCATCTTGTTCGCTCGGTCATAATAGTTGTGAGGTGTTAAAAATATGTAACAGTTATCACAGTAATTAAACAAAAACTTTTGCTGTTCTAAAACAGCCTTTCTTTAGACTCTTCAACCTTAGCCTCCAAAGCCTCAGAAAATGCCTTATCTTTTTTATTTAATGCTTCAAGAGTATTGGCAACTTCTAATGCCATACAGTCAAAACTACATATCACATAGAATTTCCATATTAGCTTCTTTCACTTAATATTGGGTATTTAAGTTTCCTTCAATGCAATTTTACAGGCTAATAATTCATTTATTTTTTTAGAGCTAAATAATATCACATTGAGTGGATATACTATAGTTTATTCACTTACCAGTTGAAAAACATCCTGACTATTTTCAAGTGTGGCAAGTTCGAATAAAGTTGCCATAACTATTTAAGTGCTAATTTTTGTTATGGATTTAAGTCTTTTAACTTATTTGTCTTAAGGCTGTGTGGTGTGGTTGTTAGACAGCGTGGTAAAGATGCATTTAATTTTACAGGAAACTGAGAAAGTGCTTTCCAAGTGGCTGTACCATTTTCCATTTGCACCACTGATGAATGACACTCCCTATTGCTTCACAGAGAAGCCAGACCCGAAGCCTTGCATGACACTGCAATCAGGGGTTCCTTTGGGGGGAAGTAGCCCACAGTCTAGGAAATTAATTTTACTAATGTCACATCGATGAGTTACTAAAAGAAGTCACCTTTCCTTCAGCACATGCCATGTGCTGGAGAGGTTGATTTTCCTCATCTCATTTAATCATCTTGATGCTTTGCTAGGTGGCTACTATTATCTCTCTCCTGGTGATAAGAAACTGAATGCACTTGCATGAAAGGTTAAGTACCTTCCCAAAGATCCCTGTCAGCAAATAACGGGAGTGGAGACTCAAATCTGGCTGACTCAGAAGCCTGTATTCCTCCTACCACGATCTCTTTTTTATCATCCCATGACGCTACTTATGTTCCAAAATGCCTTCTTAAGCACTGTCAAGAGTCGTTTTGTACCTTACTGAGAATGGTGGCTGGTGTGATTTTAGAATGAACTGGGTGGAGAGGGCATCACACATGGGAACCCACAGAACCCTAACAGAAAACAACCATGGAATTCCAAGCTACCGCAGACATCCTTGACCAGGAGAAATATAGAAAGACCCTTTGTATTTTATCAGGAAAGTCACCGAGTTACAACTTCTCTTGGGAGTTCCTCTTTTCCCACAGGATGTGATCGAGCTATAATTAAGAAACAGGATGAAGGAACAAAGGAGCTTAGGTCATCTCTAACTTCCAACTTCACCATCTTTAATTTTGCTTATTTCCCATGGCTCCTTTGCTTATTGCCCTAGATCTTTCTTTAATATTTAAAGCTTTGCATAACCGTTAATATAAAACCTGCATGAGCATTTCCAGTTAATTCAAAAAGAATGCCAAGTGGGGATTGTCTGCAGACTTGTGTTTGGTCAGGAAGAGGGGTTTGAAGGACAGAGATTGAAGCAGCTGTATGGGGAACGCTCTAAGCCTAGGGTCTAAGGCACGTTTGTACCGCTCCTAACACAAGATAACTGAGCAGATCTGGAAACGGTCGCTGGCGTACATATACCACCTGCAGCTCAAGAGATCTGATCCTTTGGCCCAGTGCCTCACCTAGATGGTGGATGGGTTAATGGCCGCACCTGGCTGCTTGGCTCCAATCCAGGGCTCTTTTAAGTCTACCCCATGCAGGAAGTGATCATTGACAATGAGAGAAAAATGTCAGCTGCTAGGAAACGGTACTGAGAAATTAACTCCTCTCCATTCAGGATCAGAAGTAGGTATTAGGGAGCGTACGCAATGGACATGGGGTTTGTGTGACAGAGAGATGGGTGGGATTTCTCGGGGGGAGGTTCTTGGAAAGGATCCTTTCTGGATGGGACTTTGGTAGCCAGAGAATTCTCAGAGAAGCAGGGCTGAAGTCTCTGAAGATTTCTGTGATTTACAGAAGTTCCTGACTATACAACACCAGGACACAGGATTAAGGCATGAGAGAACTTTGGAACACAGAAAGGAACCAGACACCAGAGGTTACAACCTGGGTTTCTCAATTGGGTATTTAAGGACGCGGAGCTTAGCCTGAAGGACAGAGAAGGATAAACCACAGCTCCATGGGATTGTCCCACGAAGTAACAGGGCTGGGCAGGGTAGACTTTCAAGGATAGAAAGCAAGTGTCGATGAGAGGCCACTTGAACCTCTGACCAATGACTATGTAAAACCCAAGAACCACATATAGAAGTAGCCATACTTATAGAATAGCAGTTTAGCATGGATTTTAGTAGTTTAGCAGAGGATTTGGGGCAGACCGGGAGAGGGAGAGGGAGAGGGGGAGGGAGAGGGAGAGGGAGAGGGGGAGGGAGAGGGAGAGGGAGAGGAAGAGGGAGAGGGAGAGGGAGAGGGAGAGGGAGAGAGAGAGAGAGAGAGAGAGAGAGAGAGAGAGAGAGAGAACACACAGAGAAAGAAAACAGAGAGAGCAGGCTGGAGGACCTTGTGCTCTGAATGCAAGCAGAGAACCACAGACCTTTCTGCCCCAACTTGCCCACATACCAGAGGAGTCTAGACAGAACCTTCTCAGTCAATCGACCTTTTCCTAGCCGCAGCTCAGTCTCAAGTTCGTATCTGCAGAAATAGCCTCTGTCGGCTCTCTATTTTATACTCTGTTCTTGAGTGACTCTTGTGACTGCCCACATCTGAACCGAGCAACAGGTCCAGTCTGCCTTCCACACATCACATTTCTCTTTGGAGGAGGGTGTTTTTTTTTTTTCATTTTGAGAAACAACATGAACCCAATTTCATCTCTTCCACAGCTTCTTGAATTCTTCCCGATCATGGATATTTAGCAATCTTCCATAATGGAATCTGTGCCTTGCATTATGAGCACAATTTCCAGTGGGCTACAGACATGTTTCCTCAAATACGTTTTCCAATCCTGCTCTGTTGCTTTTTCTTGTCTCAGAAAAGCTTCTAAACACTGAAAAAGCACCAAGCTATAATGATGTAATCTATTGATGAACTGGAAAAATTCTGGAGAGACAGAAGTCCTAGTATGGGAAAAAGACAAGAATAAATACTGGTTGGCTGAAGGAAGGGAAATACGATACATGGTTGTGGGTTACAAAGAGGTATAGTAATTGTGAAGTACAGTTAATTGATTAATTAGTAACTAAGTAAAGCAACTGTATGATCTAGTTATCACAATTGTGGGTCCATAAGCAAAGACTGTATACATGAGATATCTGTGCTCCAGTGTGTCCCACTGCATTAGTCACAGCAGACAAGATACACGCCCGCGATAATATCCACCCATTTGTGAAATGAATAGGGAAAAGGGAATATTTGTATAATGGAACATCATCCAGGTATTAAAAAGAACAAAATCCCATTTTTTTTTGTAGCATTATATTGGGGCCGAAGAGCACTGCGTTAGTTAGAATAAGCCAGACACAGGAAGACAAATGCTACATGCTATAGGGAAGATGGGGAAGATAAAAATGCCCATTTTAAAAAGACACAGAGGGGTTGGGGATTTAGCTCAGTGGTAGAGCGCTTGCCTAGCAAACGCAAGGCCCTGGGTTCGGTCCCCAGCTCCGGAAAAAAAAAAAAGAAAAAGATTTAGAGGTGAAGGTCACTAGAGGTTAAGAAGAAGAGAGAAAGTGAGTGTCAAGACATCAGGCAATGGATCCAACCTATAGTCAGACTGGGAGAATTAATTCGAATACTCTAGAGTATGATTCTATAACAATTGATTGGGTGTTGTAGCAGAGGGGACTTTCAAATCCCCCAATCCGAAAAAATGATAACTATTTAAGTAGACAGGAATGACGGCACTCTGATTTGATGTATAGTTTTTATATTTACATACTCTTGCATCAAATTATTTCACTGTGTGCATAAACTATATATAATTATTAGTGCTTACTTAAGCGTGAAAAAGAAAAGCAACTTGTGACTTCACTGTGACCAGCATTTAAAGCAGATTTGACAAACGGTTGAATTTTCTGACACTCTATGTTCAACCAAAGACACTGACTGAAGGTTTTATATCTTGGCTGCTAATGTGCTGAGTAGGAACTGCTGGCAAAGGCCTTTATGTGTATTTTCAGAATTTGTAGAGATTCCGAAAGGGCTCCTAATATAATCTACTACAAGCTCAGAGCTATTCTCAGGTATTATTATGAAATTAACATCTGTGTTATCAAGGTTCTTAAAAATGCCTTTTGCATTTATAATTAGATTTGGGTGAGAAATTATTTGCATAGTTTGTCCCAAATAGATTTTAATTTGAAATCATAGATTTAACAGGCTTGTCTTCTTGGAATGCTCAGGAAAACAACCCAAAATTTATAATAAGCATCACAGGATACTAGTCAGATTCTGCAACCTCCTATCTATGGTCTCTCTAACTCTTTTCTTCAGTTATCAGGCCTACGGCGCTTGTTTAATGACGGTTATAAGATGTGCAGGCATTGTACTTAGCTATGTTTTAAGGATTTCAAAGACACTCACATTTAGTGTGTTTAAGTTGAGCCCATACACCATGTAAGCAAAACTACAACAAATCACAAATGGGGTTCTTTATAAATAACTCTGCTAATAAAAGCATTTTCATTTTGTAAATAAAACCAAAGAGAGCTCTGGGAGAATAAACCACACATTTATAAACTGCAGTTGATAGAAAACAAGTGAACTGAACAATTTTCTGATCTCTAGTGGGACTGAGCAAGCCTTGTGCTCACAGCTGAATATGCAGAGGGATGTTTACTATAATTGGAGAACACTTGGCGATTTGAGGAGCCCACACTTAGCAGGTTTCAGAACGGTCCTAAATTATTTGTTGCAAACCCCTAGATAAACAAGAAAAGTGCTGTTCAATTGTCCTGTAACGGTCCAATTTTCTGGGATAGCCCTAGTGATTTCTGAATTTAATGATAAAATTCTGATTTTCGTTTATGCTAATACACTCTTGAACTTTACAAAAGCCAACCTTCAACTGTAGGGCTCGCCCCACTGTGCAAGCATACATGCATACACACATGCATGCATGTGCAAGCACATACAATGCCCCCTCTCTGTGTGTGTATATGTATATGTGTATATGTGTGTGTATGCATGTGTGTGTATGCATGTGTATACGTATGTGTGTGTGTGTGTGTGTGTGTGTGTGTGAGCTGTCTGTCTTCTTGTGATGTCCTCTAGGGTCTCTCTGCAAAGTTGTTGTTATTGCCCTGCAAAGGCCAGTTTTAGCTAGATTCCTCCTGAGACTTCATCCTTACCTAGAGGTGTGGATGCCAACTAGATCCTCTTAGAGATTTCCATCTACTTCATTAACTCACCCTTTGAGGTATCTGAGTTGTGCTTGGCTGCTAGTGTTAAAATTGTGTGAATATAGTGCTTCTCACCCATTTAATCAGCTCCTTAGATTTTTTTCATTTTATATATTTGGTAGTATATTAGAGCCCAGCTGTGTGATAACCTTGCTTTTCCAGATGTGATGTAGTCAGGGCAAATAAACAGCTCAAATGTCCAGCACTTGTTGAATGCTGCTAGTTCAGTGGAAAGCACCAGTCTGCCATTGCTTTCAATGAACATCTAAACCCCAAGATTCTCGGTTTACAAATTTTTGATACTTTTGTCATCAGCTAATTAGAAGCAAGGACTGAAAGCCTTCCTGATGGTGAGGAAACATGACTGAAGGCAGAGACGACACAATGACAAGAAGTCAAATATCAAGTAGCAACCCTGTGGTGTAACTTCATGACAAATACCTCTGCCAGTCCAAGAGGCCCCATGTAGACTATCCACCCCATATTATCAGCTGATTTCCACAATGGTAAGGAAAGGATGGCTTGCTCCATGTACTTTTAAAATATGAGTAAGGAGGGGCACTTACGTCTCTTAGAGCATTAGAATGTTCGAAGACATCACTCCCGCACGAACCCCTGATCACTGCGGATAGCACAGACTTCACTGTATGGGCAGTGATTTGACTGGTACCATTGCCTTAAGTTATAGCTTCCTGTGATCGGCATCTCCTCCTTTCTTCCAGCAGACACTGACCACTAGCCAGCACTGTCCATGCTTCCCCAGTCCCTTCCAGCTCTGTTGAATGACATCTGGCCTAAATCACCCACTGAAATCCCCCTGGTGACTGGGGACACCGGATGTGTAATACTTTATAAGGTCCAGTTACTTCCCCTGTTACTTTGGGACACTGAGGTGCAGAAAGGCTGAGATTTAATAAAAAAGGTTGCAGACCCTACACATAGATGTGGGGCCAGGATTCAGGTTTCCTGGGTTGCCTATTCTGTTCTTGCCCCTTGTCAGTGCCCTGTGTGATTTTATATAGAGTGATTACAAGCAGGTGATTAGGATGTCTGTGCAGGCACCCTGGCAAGAAACGATCTCAGACAATGGGAAGTTCAGACGCCTGGAAGGGGCGGTGGAGGCGCGAAGTCAGTGTCACAGATAAATGTGAATTGCATTTATTACCCGTCTATTGAGTGAGTCAGCTACACACCTCAAGCCTTTTTCTTATTTTGCTTTTTAAATGGAATTTCAAATCCTTTATATGGAAAGAAGAAGAAAGGTCAAATGCAGGTAACTCATCTTCCTGTCATACACCCACTTTTCAAACATAATTTTCTAGGTCTGCTGTCTGTTCTCATATCCCCTCTCTTTCCTTCTCTGCCAAGTGACAGCATATTTCTGGGGCAATGAGGCTTCTAGAGAGGCATACTTGTCTGCCTGTGCTGATCCTGTCTTCCTCACCCACATGCAGACGAACCTTCTAGAAGTCTGGGCTCTGTTCTTTTCTTTCCTTCTTTCTTCCTTTCTTTCTTTCTTCCTTTCTTTCTTTCTTATTTTATTTCTTTAGTTCTTTATTTCTTTATTTCTTTTCTTTATTTCTTTATTATTTCTTTTTCTTTATTTCTTTATTTTCTTTTGCCTCCCCAGAACTTTTGTATCTTCTAGGTCCTGCCCATGAGTTTCTCACCACAATTTGTGAGACTGTAGACACTCACGTACTCCAGTGCTTTTCTTTGTTTATGAAATGGACAATATTGGTCCAGTCTGTACAACTTGGCACTATACAAAAGGAGCCACAGGTTGTACCTGCTTCCATCCTTCCAACAACACGCTTTGTGAACTCACCCACCGGCTCAGGAGTCGAACTCATGATTCTGAATCAGTATAAAACAGATGGGACTCATTTGAACAGCATCAAAGACGACTTTCTCTAGAGTCTACCTTCTACATGTCACAGCCCTTGGCAAATACTGCCAAATCATAGTTAGGTGTTTATTGCCTTATTGTACTGAAATAAAAGCCTAGCTTTTTAAATTGTGGTACTGTTCCCTTGTATCCAGTGCCCTGTCCCCAAGAGATGCTCCATAGCCTTTGGCCAATCTGAGGTAAGTGCAGCCATTCTGCCACAAACATCTTCCGTAACCTCAAGGTACCAAAACACACCTACAAATTCAGAGTGTGAGGATATGCAGCTATACAGCCAACCTGTCTTTTGCTTTCACTGGAAGAAAATATGTTACCATTCCTCTTAAATAGAAAAGTGCCTCCTGGAGGAAAAGGGAGAAGGTCAGAAATTTTACAGAGCTCAGAACGCCCAGAAAGCTACAAGGTTCAAAAGGCCCCTTCTTAAAGTTATAGGTGTGAGAAACAGTTGCCGAGGAAAGGAAGCTCTGGAGCCCCCTGTGGGTTTGGTATGGGGCCTTATGGATGTGCTGCTCACAAGTTGTTTCTCACGCTGGTAAGGGACATTGTGTGCTGCCACTACAGTAGAGAGAGCCTTACTTCTAAAACTCACTGATTTACTCTTGACTTCGTGGGCAGAGTCATTTCTAGGTTCTGTCCTGGTGCCTTATCTGTAGGAAACAGACATTTGCTCAGGGAACATCACATAAGAAGTCTGTTGGAGCCTATGTTAAAAGTCCTGCTCAGCAGCGTATTTGCTCATGTGCTCTTGGTAATGTAATTCCTTGATGCCACGATTCAGAACAGCCCGCAAAAGGCAGAATGGGACACCTAAGGCAGAGCATTCCCATCCCTGCGTCCACTGTCTCTTGTTAGTGTCATGGCCATAGCCAAGGTAACATCTTCCTTTAGCTAGAACTTCCTTTTCGTTGTGTATGTCGGAATGAACAGTGATGAGTTCCAAAGATGATGTTCCAAGGATGATGCCCCCAGACTCCAGAATCTCCATCCCTTATTGCTTTAACATTCTCGGGATGGGAAATGTAGTATAGACGATGGAAGTTAGGTATTGGTAAGTTTCACAAGATGACAGGGGTAGGGTTTCTATCACAAATTATAGACTCCATCATGGGCTGGGATGTGTTAGTTGAGTAGGAAATCAACACCCCTCTCATTCACAACATCCTGCTTTCTTCTCTTTTTGGACAAAAGTCATTTTCATTTAGACTTAATCCTAAATGGTGAGTGGCTTGTAATTAATATCTCTTGAGTGAATGCTATTGACTGCATAAATGCTATTGGCAACCTAGAATTAAATTAAGAATGTGTCTTGGAGTAGGTATAGGAATATCAAACCTTGCTTGAAAAGAGGATTTTTCTCTAAGAGCTTGTGTGTATATTGCTTGGATTTCTCCTCACAGCCGTTATCGCTACCCTTGGTGAAACTCAAATTATTCTCAATGGTGTATGCTTTTCCTCCTCCTGCCTAATATATATCTAGAAACTTCCACCTCTTCCTTTCCAAAGGAAATGAATAAGTCAAAGACAAATCATTTAAAAGTAAAATACAGCAAAGATAAAACAAAACAACAACCCAAAATGAGTAAGAACTAGAGATGGGATGTAATTATTGAGTAGTATTTATGAAGCGGGTGAGGTAAAATTGCATTGTTAATCCAAGACTTCATTCCCTGCCCATTGAACGTTAGGAGCTTTGAATTTTAAGAGCTACTAACAGGTCAGAGTCAGAATGAGTGTCAGTGTTTCATTCTGCCTCAAACTAGCATCACTGGATCAAACACAGTTGATCTCAGTAGCTCCTCGGGATATCGCCTGCCTGGGCTCACAATGCTGATCTGAAATCTGATGGACTATTTAAAAAGTCTACAGTCTTGGCTTTTGGAAAAGAGCCAGATCTAATTCTCAAAACATAAATTTTAGTAATAAAGTAAGTATTTTTAACACACACACACACACAGACACACACACATCACTAATGTAAACAAATGCCTCCTTTCTGTGCACATCCACAAGCATTTATGGTGTTTTGTACATATACAACTTAGTATCAGTAACTGAAACCTAGAATATCCCAGTTGTTTTAGTTTTGATCTTTCTCTTGTGCAAAATACTAGTTAAAAACAACCCATTAAAACCAGAGCAAGTGAGTGAAACATGGTGGACGTTTCAAACTTACTTCCTTACCTTTCCCATTGTAGTTTCTGTAGATACCCAGAAACAAGTCACTTAATACTTAAATATTTTAGAAATAGCCTAACAGAAACCAGGTAGAAGGGATGCAAAATGCTCTCTTCAGAGCAGACACAGCTATTATAAATGGGACTTCATAGCATTTGCAACTGTCCCCACAGGACTGAAGAAAAGGGGCATTCGAGAAGCCAATCATGGTGGAGGGAGGCGTTCATGAAGCCCTACCACTCTCCATGACAAACTTCTATATTCTTATGGATCTTTGGGAGGGGGCAAGCATTAGTCTTCAGCTATGTACTTAATAGCGACTCCACCAGGGTCCTGGTCCTGTGAATAGTTTCAAAGCCCAGGCCACAAAGACAGTCCCAGATTAAAAAAAAAATCAATGAATCTTAAAATAAAATGATAAGTCGTGGGAAAAGGAATAGTAGGGAGGAAGAAGATGTACTAAAGGTAGGAGGTATAAAAAGGGGGAGGGAGTACATAAAAAGAATGAAAAATAATATAAATTTTGAAACAACAGATATAGCCAATAAAAACTTATAGAACCATTACAGATTTTTATTATATTTATTTGTTGTGTGTACATGTGTATGCACATACAAGGCACATGTGGAAGCCAGAGGGCAACTTTGGGGAGCTGGTGTCTTCTCTCTCCCATTTGGGTTCTGGGAACCAAACTCAGGTCCACACTCAGCAAGTGTCCTTACCCACAGTACCATCACCAGTTTACAAGTAACTTATCAACACAGACTGTGACTGAGATATTGATTGCTCTCAGGAGAACACGTGATATCAGGAAAGCTTGAAATGCAAGAAGTAAACATGACGAAGATGGCTGACCCATATGAACGGCAAAGAGAGGTTTCCAAGTCCTCTGACACATTGAAATATTCCTTGATGGTGAAAATAAGGGCCAGGCCTGAAGTGAAAAGACACCTACTTCTTAGCGAGCACCAGGTGTATGCAAGGTAGTGCTGAGTTTTCATATATGGTTTAGAAAGGACAACTTGGGTGTGCCCTGGCTCAGTTAGTTCTGCGATGGAGTTGTTTAGTTTCTCTGAACTTTCCTTCACCCATTTGTGAAACAAATGTGATAAGCATCTTATATTGGACACTTTCTTGTCACTGTGACCAAATGTTTCACAGGAAACTTAAGAGATGTGGGATACACAAGAGACTGGAAATCATGTAGTGAAGGTGCCTGATTAATGGAGAGAAGTAGATATGCTACGGTTAGGAACTTCAAGCCCCATTCCTGAGATGGGTGGCTCTCCCCTACCTATTGACACAGGCCTCAGAGACTTCAATCCATTGTGACCTGAAAGCTGGGATAGCCAGAGAAAGTCTGTCCATTGCAGCGGCCCCATGTGAAAGAGGTTTGTTCACATAGTGATGGACAGGACACAGTATACAATTCTGAACCACAGGTCTGTATTGGTTTCAGAGGTTCATAGTGGCCTCTGTCTCCTGGCCTAGTCCGACATCTAACATCCCTATAGTGTTCAAAATAATGGGCATAGCCTCCAAAATATGAGCCTGTGGAGAGACTCAAACTATGACCCATCTGTTTCATAAAATGGGTCATTGTGAGAACGTAGGGAATTAGTACCAAGAATAGTCATCTATCCTGTATTATAATCCCCAGTATTATTTTGAATAAAATATGTTTTCTAGGTGTGCAAGATTAAGCAAAAGCAAATTTATGCTTATTGTTTGAGGAAAGTTTTGTAGCCTAAGCATTAGCCTCTGTGGTAGAATATTGGATGTGAGGAACGAGAGAAGGCACCTGGGAGGGACTGCATTGGCCCATTGCCCAGAAAGCATCTCTCATGCTGGAAATGCTTTTCATTACCTTCTCCTTCTCTACCTCAGAACAAACAATTCTTTGGAACATCCGTTGTTTTTAATCCCCTCCTTTCCACGCTACGACATGGGCAAACGTGGTTGCCTCGGCAGCTTCCATGTTGAGTCCTAAGAGTCTAACTTAAAGTGAATTGTGTGCTGTTCCCCTGGACTGATGGCATGCAGTTGCTGTAGTTGCCTTTGGTTCCCGAGGCCTTTTCAGCTAGCGTTCTGAAGGATGCGATGCCACTCAGACTTAAATAATGTCGTGGTTGCATCCCTTTTGAGCTTACTTGAGGTTAAAAGTCAGAAGCAAACAGTAAGGACAATCTCACACGAAATTTGTCACTCTGGATTTGATAAAATATACACAAATGGTTAGCCCCAAACCTCAAGTTATTTGTACCAGGCCCTTTGCTCATGTTGTGGTTGAAAAGGTTAAGGAGTGCATGCTGGTTTTGATTTCTAGCTTCTAGATCGAGCTATGATACATTTCCTTGCAAAGACCAGCCCTGAAGGTCACATCCTTCCCACTAATCAACCCCAAGTATATAAAAGAGGCAAAACACATCTTCACAAAGTCTATTTTCTAAGAAGCAAATTGAGGGGCTGAGGAGACAGTTTTATGCCTTGTAAGCATGAAGGTTTGATTTCAACTCACAGAGCTCACATATAAAGGCTAGGTTTGGTGAGGCATGCGTGCAATTTCAGCACTGGGGAGGGAGAGACACGTGGACCCCTGGAACTCTCTGGCCTGCCAGTTTAGTGAAAGACCCTAGCTCAGAAACCAATGTTGATTGCACCTAAAGAATCTAAGATGATCCACTGGCCTCTCCATATAGTAGCATCCTCTCTCTCTCTCTCTCTCTCTCTCTCTCTCTCTCTCTCTCTCTCTCTCTCTCTCTCTCTCTCTGGGAAATGTATATAGCATCCAGATATACAAGCCTCATGGAGATATTTCTGCTACTGTATGATGCCAGGAACAAAGGCTCTGAGTTTTGGAGGTTTGAACTCACAGATGTGTTGAGAGAAACATAAGACCTAATATTCGTTGCTTAATCTGAGCAAGTGTCCTTATCAGTAATAACAGGGATAATAACGTCCTTTTCAAAGGACTGTTGTCCAGGACCAATGGCACATTTAGGAACAACACTGAATGGGATGCTTGCTCTTCTTTGGTGCTCATTAAATAGAAGGAAACAATGAATTCTGGCTCCTGTGAAAGGTTGACCTTAGTAAGCAGAGGAGAATAGCCCTGTGTCCCCTCACCCTGAAGAAGGTCAGGTGCCTGACTGTTCTGAGGAGTAACTCTGGTAAAGAAGCTTCAGATTTCTATACAGCGCAGACATCTCTGATGCCTCTCAGACATGAAACAACTATGAAATTTCTTGGGAACTTAATGGAACTTAATGGTTGACCCTCTTAGGTGACGTGTACGAATAGGCTTATTACTGTGCCATGATGCTTCATATCTGTGTAGACCTGCAATCTATGCTCATGGGCTTCTGGGTAGCAATGCCCTGTAAGTTCTAATGCAGTAAGTGTAGGGCAACAGCTCCCTTAGACTGTTTAGGAAAAGTGTGACATTAAGTGACTTAGGTGAAACCTTTTGGGGGGAATTAGGAGAGTGGCATTAAATCTTACTTCTGCTAGAGAGGGCAGGAGGAGTCAATACTCAGATCCACAAAAAACCTTGTTTGTGTAGAGATTGAAGGCTGAGCTATTTGCAATATCTATTCATAGAGTCACTGACTCTAACCAAGGCTTCCTAGATAAGCCATAGCATGTGAGCCCTTGACTCAATAGCCTGTGGTGTCTTATGTTTTAAAGAAAGTTCATAGACATTTTATAGCAATATGTTTAAAGCACAGAAACCCCTTTAAAAGCCAGATAGTTCATTAGTTTTAATAACCAAGGGACCTCAGGATGACATGTGTATGACCACATTAGACACTCAATGGACTGTGATTTTTCTCTTCAGTTTTACAATGACCATTCAAGCTTATTCGCAGGACTAAAACATGGGGTCTTACAAACATCATGGTGATTGCTTAAATAAGTCCACAGATTCCACTTCCAGGGACATCCTGATTGAGCACTGTGATTTTTATGTTTTAAATGAAAAGATCATTTACCAAATCAATGAATGTTCACATGAGGGCCAAAAAGATGATGTGGGAGAAAAAGAGATATGGAGGCTTTGGGACTGCATGAAACCAGAGTCTCATTGTTAAGCCCGGGCCCTCAGCACACAGTAGTAGTAGATTTTCCTCCTCCAGCATCCACCTAACTAACCCAAGTACCACTCCTATTCAAAGACTCCAATAAACAAATATCTTTATAGTCTGTATTAGGAGACAACTCCAGCACTGTCCCCCACAACTAAGGATCACACTCTGGTCCTTGAACTTGGTGCAAATGCTTTTACCTGCTGAGCCATACCTCTGGTCTAATTTTTGTGAGCCTAGAATTTGTTCTGTTTCTTTACATGAATTTGTCACTGTTCCCTGAAATCTATGGCTGCAGATAGGGAGCTCTGTGTTTGAGCAATATGATTCTTGTTTTGTATTGAAACAGAAATAGCCACAATGAGTTTTATTGAGCAGATTTGGGATTGGATAGGCCAGGGCTAGTGTTGGTCTAATTGAGAAGTGACAAACATTTGCATATAAATATGTGTTGGGGTTCATTACATACATTGGAAAAAGGTTGAGGGCATGGGTTCTCTTTTGGTAAAAGTCAGCTGATATGTTCGCTAGGCAAGCATGTTACATGTCTATACAGGAATGTAACAGTGAGACCTCCAAGCTGCAATCTCTTGCTTGGGTTCCTCCACACATAATATATTGATTCAGAGTCATCTGCACCTAACATATGAATCATAGTTTTGTGATATTAAAATTATCACTGTCTGCTCACTATCACCTTCATTTGTCACCTCTTAGAAATGGCAACTAAACTTGGAATTGGCATGATTTGATCATTGTAATAATGGGGTGACAGCTTCTGTGTGGTCATATTCAGCAAAACCTCAGGCTGGACTGATGACCTCAGTGGATTCAAGATGCTTCTTGTCCTCTGCTACTCTCTGAGGACTAGCTGTGCATAGTGTTTCATGTACTCTTCCAGAAAATTCTAAATAGCTCATCATATCAACTTACTTTACACTGTATATGAAACTTTACACATTCTATAATGTTCATTATATGAACTTAATTTACACCCAGTAAACAACACCATTATGTCTTTACAGTCATCAACGGGTTTCCTTCTTGTGGCAAATCCTTTCTTGTAAGCATTTTGGATTACAACAGGCTACAGACACCAGGAGAACAAAGTGGATCACTTGGCATACACCAAAGATGTGGTGGTTTAACAGACCCAGTCCTGTGAGCGCAAACTATGAAGCAAAGTCACTGACTTGAAAATAGTGATTTTAGCATCTAGCAAAGGGACAATGGTCACCCAGCAAGTGTCCAAGTCAAAATTCTCACTCATGGTGTCAGCACGAGCAGCTGTACATTTTTTTTCCTTCCAGCATTTGGCATAGTACCAGCCCAGGCTCATGCATAATAGAACCAGTAGCTATGTGGTTCACAGCTGGATTATTTGGAACTTGAGTCTGTCTTTTGTCATCTAAATCTCCTCCTCTCCATAGTCACTTTTCTTTCCTTTACAGCATCTCATGAAGGCTGAGATGCTCATCCTGAGGCTGGGGAGATAGCTCTACCAATGAAGTGGTTGTACACAAGTAGGATCCAAGTTTGCTTGGCAAATCCATGTAAAATGTTGGTGAGCAGGGTATATTTAGAATTGTGTATGTGTGTGCAAATATGAATGTATGTATTCACGTGTGCGTATGTATGTATGGATGTATGTATGTTTGTATGTAAGTTACAACAGTTAGTGGGAGAAAAGACACCATTCATTTGAATGACAGCAAGGAAGAATATATGGGAAAGTATGGAATGAAGAAAGGGAAGGGGGAGATGATGTAATTATATTACAATCTCAAAAATGAAGTAAATAATTATTAAAAGGTTGGGAATGCTGGTGCTAACTAATAAGCTTACTAGAAAGGTAGGGGAGGAAGGCACTAGACCAGTCACCTTATCCAAGCTGGTGACCTTAGACCAGTGAGAGATTTTTGTATTAAAAAGCATGGTGGAAGGGTACCAGAAGAAGAGTGACACTTAATGTTGTCCTCTATCCTCCATGCCTACCTATGTGCACCTGCACACACATGAGTAGCCTCCAGCCCTTAGAGCCTAAAAGACACAGAGTGTCTATTGTCTTAAATCCTGATTACACTTAGAAAGGAGGGCATTTTTTTCCATTTTATTTTTACATTGGATATTTTTTATTTACATTTCAAATGTTATTTCTTTTCCAGGTTTCCCAGTCATAGGCCCCCTGCCCTATCTCCCTCTCCTTCTTCTATAAGGGTGTCCCCCATCCCTAACCCCCCATCTTCCTGCCCCCCACATTCCCATACACTGGGGGGGTCCAGCCTTGGCAGAACCAAGGGCTTATTCTCTCATTGGTGCCCAACAAGGCCAAAAGGAGGGCATTTTAACTTGTAGCTAATTCCAAATGGACCTTTCTTTGTGGCCTTTTAATTGGAAATAAGAGTGGTCCCTTCCCCTTCGGTATCTCTTGGCTCCAAAGTTTGGGAGCAGAATCGCGTGTTTCTGCACTAACCTTTCTCTCTTCTTGTCTGTCTTTTTGTCTGCCTTTGCCTCTTATTATAATCTCTCTCCAGTCAATATGTTCTTCTCCACGTCTCTTCTAGACTCTGGTGCACAGCATTGGTCTTTCCAGCTGTATGCCCAGAAAACAAAAGTGAAACAGGAGACAAGGGCCTTGCATGGCTCTGGGGACTCTGAGCTTGTTATCATAGGGCATTCAGTTCAATGCCTCTAGAAATGGGACATGACTTCATTCTGCAATTAATCTCTCCTAATCTTCCGCCAGTCACGATTTGGGACAGTTCTAACAATAAGAGATACATGCCCTGTGCTATATTCCCTGAGATGTGGCTTTAAACAACAGATATGGGGCACTTTCTGTTTCATCGTTCCAAAGATAACTCAGGTCATTGAGAAATGAAAGGCAGGAGGGAGCAAACCTTCTCATTTATCCTTGGAGGACAGGTGACTCTACATTCTGGGTTGCCCGGACAGTCCTAGTTTATGCTTATTGTCCTAGCATAATTATTAATAGAGTCACCTCACTTTTAAAAGTGTCCTGGTTTGGATGATAAATGATATGATCAACCTACTTAGAGGAGCTCTGTGCCATGTGTCTGGTGGCAGAGGCCTATTTCCCTCGCTCCATCGTATCATCACACACATATCTTCCCAAGCAGAGCTAATTAGAATTTTGCATAAATGGAATTACTAATGAGAGATTTACCCTTGTGCCATTATTTTGGCTGGAAATCTATCCTGGGCAGAATGGTTGATTACAGTTAAGGTGATCAGGTCCCACTTAGTGAAACTCCTGGACCCTTAAAATCTCATTTTGCATGACCTGGTTAATTGAGGTGTTTTCCGTGGCAATGGCTCATTATGGCCAAGGAAGGGAACGTTTAAGCAATGGTGTTTAGATCACTGTCAGCCACAACCATGTTACGTTCCAGATTTTAGAAGAGCCAATTCCTCTAATCAAGCATGTGAATCATCACACAATCATACATGTGTAAAATGAGAAAACGTTACAGTTTGAATCAAAAGATCCCCATGTACAGTTCACTTGGTGAAGGCGTGGCTCAGAGACACTAGGTTTTTGAGATGCCATTGCACCTCAAAGGCTCCAACCTTATCAATGGATTACTCCATTGATGAAAGCTGAGTGGCTAATTAAGGAGCAGAGCCTGGCTGAAGGAAGTAGGTCACTAGATGGATGTCTTGAAGGGTTGCCTTGTCCTGGCCTCTTCTCTATCTCTGCTTTGCACCTACTATAAAGTTCCATTCCAATCCGCTCTCCCTGCCTGGATGCTTTCCCTCACTTCAGGCCCACAGCATGGACCAAAATCACTAAAACCCCACAGGCAAATTAAATACCCCACCCCAACACACACTGCAGTCTCAGGAAAATTGTCACAGGAGCAAGAGCAGCACCTTAGCTGGATAGTGATGGCCAAGTATCTACTTTCTGGAGCCATGAGAAAGTTGAAAACATGAGGTTGATGGGCCTCCTGGAGTAGGAAACATGGAAAGCCACAGTGAGCCTATAGTACAATGCTCTCATGGCGGGAGATACCCTGCCTGTCTGCACATGTGCCATTCTGACTTGTTTTCAACTGATTTCTTCTGCTGCAAGAGACAAGTTTACCTAGTAGCAGCAGTAGAGTAATTTTTATGACCAAGCCACGGTGACCAGATTGCATTCCTCTCAAATTCATTTCCTCAGAGCAGTCTCCTGTAACCCTGAGTGTGCATACACACAGCACGGCACTTAATGTCCCTTTCCCCGCCAACTTATAGAATAAAAGTCCAAAGAAATATTATTCTGACCATTACTATTTCATTTCTCCTTTTTATAGAAAAGTCCAAAACTTGAAGCAGTAAACTAATGCAGTTCAAAGAAGAGGTGGTCGGGGGTTGGGGGTAAGCCCTAAGCCAGGAATTAGAACATACAGATTCTAGTTCTGGCAATAAATTATCTGTATGACTTTGGGCAAATTGTTTGCCCTCGGGGTCATAGTTTTCTCACCTGTAAAATGAGGTGATTGAATTGGATGGTCCAGAGCTCCCTAAGAGAGCCACTGTTCTGCAATTCTCCAGTGAGCAGAAGCTCTCGAAAGAATACTCTGGCTTCATACCAGGGCTTTTGTCACCTTCAAACTCCTGCCTCTGCCTTTATGATAGTGTCCAACCACATTTATTTCCTGCGCAAACAATAATCCTGAGAGGCTTGGGTGTTTGGTTAGATTTCCTGCCAAAGATTCTTCAAGGCACTGCATCTCAAGCGAGAGGGCAGCAAATTAAAGTGATGTTTCAAAGACAAGTGCATATAGCACAGAGGAGCCTGAATGAATGATAATGAAGGGCAAGGAAGGACCATGATAGGAACAGCATGTGGTGGTCAAAGAAAATCCCACACATTGCAGTGTTCCCAGTGTGTGTGTGTGTGTGTGTGTGTGTGTGTGTGTGTGTGTGTGTGTGTATGCACATGTGTTTGAGAACATCCATCCTTAGGTACTGCATATCCTCTATCATCTATCTATCTATCATCTATCTTTTGTATCTATCTATCTATCTATCTATCTATCTATCTATCTATCTATCTATCTATCTATATCTATCTATCTATCATCTATCTATCATCTATCGTATGTATGTATGTATGTATGTATGTATGTATGTATGTATTATGTATCTACCTATCTATCTACTACTTACCTACCTATTTAAACCAGTGCCTCTTCAATGGCCTGGAGCTCACCAAGTGTGCCAGGCAACCTGGAGCTCAGGGATCTGCCTGTGTCCACCTCCCTGGCAGTGGTCACTGAAGTGAAATTGCCAGTATGTCTAGTGGCTTTTTTTAAATGTAAGTTCCGGGGGCCAAATTCAGCATTTCTTGCTTGAAAGGCAAGCACCCTATTATCAACTGAGCTATCTCCTTGACCCTAGCCTTCTTTTTCATAATAAATAGCTATAGGTTTCTACCCCAGGACCTAGCACATATAACATATTGCCATAAATTTAGAAGCATCACCCACCACTTGATCACTGAAGCTGACTTTGTTGAGGACTTCAGTGCCATGTATGAACAAAGGTCAACTAAAATGCCAGAAAGATGAAAACAAAACCAAAACCAAAACCAATCCAGGAAGGAGAAAGCACATGCCATCAAGGATCTACAGATTCAATGGCAAGGAAACCAGAAGCTCCCAGATGTGGCAGAAACTAAAACAAAATACCCAGGACACTTAAGCTGCAGCTCTCTCTTCTCCTTTATGTCCTAAAGATCCACTAAGGTTTCACCTAGGAGAACAGCCATCAGATAATTTCCAAATGACTAATGAATTCTGGAATACAATGAATGGGCACTGTTAGGAGAAAATAAATACAAATATCTGTGATAAGCCACTCTATCAGATAAGTAACACAACTGTCACCTGCCCCCTGAAGAAAACAACTGAAAAGGACCTTTGATGTAACCATAGTTCCTCTGCTTTCTTCCCCAAGCTTGTCATTTTCTTCTTTTTGACTCTGAAAATGACATAAGGTGTAGGCATTATTTCTGAATGTCATTATGGTCTCCAACCAGAGTTATTTTGTCCACCGTTTTGTTGATGTTCAAAATGCATCCTTGCATGTTCACTGTGTTCCATTTGCAAAACGAGGAGCATACTTAAGTCATCTGTCAAGTATGTTGAGGAGTTGAGAACATTAGAAAGAGGTTCTATGAAATTTAGTTAAAAATGGAGCCATAATCAAAATGAGTAAGGAAACACCCAAAGGCAGACTGTTTTTCACTGCATTCAGAATCAACAAGAAAAGCGTGAGGTCCCAAAAGACTTGTGAATTGCAATGAGCAAGGAGACCATTATAGAGTCCTTCAGTTCAACCTGGGATAATTTATATCCAGAGATGCTTCCCACATACCACACATCCCTTTGTGTCATTTCACCATTTTCTTATGGTATGCATATTTTCCCAAATCATAGCTGAAACTTTTACTTGCATTTTTCCAGTTAAAATTAAGCACAACCCTAGATTTCCTACCCAGGTAAAGTCTGCTTTCAGAAGCTTGTGCATTTTTCAGTCAGAGTTATACACATCTTGGTTCTAAAGTGAACTTAGTTCTATAAATGTTAAACTTAACGATGTATGAAGACTGATGCCATTTTTGGAATGTGGTTCAAAAAGAAGGAGTGGGGGATAAAAAGAAACAGCACAGGGACTCACCAATGGTCTCTGTTGTTTGAAACAGGAATGAAAAGAACCAGTGTTCATTCCTAGATTCACCTCAAGCAACTCAAAAATAACTAGAAATGAGAAGTGATGAACTCCCTGGATGAAGACCTCAATGCTGGCTTGCAATGCATCGAGCCACGTGGGTCAGATGTGAGGGCAGAATTGGTTTATTCTTTGAGCGACCCATGTCTTCAGTCAAGGACTGAAGGGAAGTTGCTTTAACACCAGTTTCATCAGTTTGCTAACACAGAGTTTAAACAGTTGATAGCATCAAATACCCAATTGTTGATGTGACACTTCATTTTAATTTGAAATGCTGGGGAAGACAGAAGGAAAAAAACCCAACATTTTATTCCTGAGCCTCCCCAAAACTTGCACCAAACATTATAGCATCTTTTGGATGAACATAGAGATGCACAGAAGGATAATAACGATGGAAGGAGATGTTTACACACCTAACAAGATGTTGAGTATATGACGAAGGCACTCAGCAAACATTGGTTATTTGAGTGCAAAAGAAATTTCTCTAAATTAAGCTATTTTGAAGGGACCATAGGAAAAATGTCTAAGGTTATTATGTAAAACCATTATTGGTATGTTAGAATTCTAGAGCTTGGCATGGAATTACACAGCCTTTGGTTAAACCAGATGTGAACGATCCTCCTCTAAGAGTGTATGACATTTTATGATTACAAAGCGTATATTCTAGTGCACTTAACTGTAAGCCACAAATAATTGAGCATTCCCCAAAGCATGGGACAAAATTTTGTCTGTGTCATGTCGAGATAAGTCTAAATTAATGCCATGATAGAAAATCATGCTTCTTTCTGAGATGAGTTATTTGAAAGAACATGGAAACCTGAAGTCATAGTTTTCTCTCATGAAAGAGAATTTATTTGTTTTCAATTTCATCGGAAGTTCCACAATTTTAAATATATTTTCAGAACTCTGAAGAGCAGTGAATGAAAAGTGCTTGTCATAAAATTTAAAAGTGAACTTTGCACATAGAAATATGCATGTGCATATGTATGTGTGCATACATGTCTCTTGACTCATAGAATATTTATACTTATAAGTTTGTGTACATACCTAAATACAAACATATACACACATGCACACACATGCACATGCATACACACACACACACACACACACACACCCAGAAACATGAGACTATTTGAACTGAAATACACAAAGAGAGTTCTAGAGTTCCTTTTACTTGCCCTTTTCATGAAGAGTTACAGACATATATATTTGACCAAATGAGAATAGCTTTGTCAACTCAACTTATTAATTACTATTGTGCAACTTCCTTTGTCTACTCAATATGCCCAAAGAGTTGTTTTGTTTTAACTATTATGTGGTACCTGGTCAGGTCAGACTTTGCTCAAAGAAAGCAGATTGTATCCAAAGTCTTTCAAATTTTAATATTTGCGGCAGACATTCTTATTGTTGAACAGGTGGTACCCTGAAGCCAAGGAAAGTCCCTGGTTCTAATTCTGCTTCCTTTTTGTGCTATCAGAGGAGTTAAGGGCGAATTGATGGTGAATAATGAAGGACAGGCGACAACATCAGACCTTGTAGACAAGAAAACATGGATTTTATGCAGTCAAATCAGGATTTCCTTGTATCAGTGGGACATATTAGCTATTTAGCAGTTCTCTGTGTTTCATGTCAGTGTTGTGAATTTGTGAATGTGTGAATGCATATGTATGTGGTGTGTATATGTGTGTGTGTCTGTGTGTATGTGTGGTGTATATGTATGCATGAACATGTGCATGTATGTGTGTGCCCATGCATTCACACAGACAGAAGGTGAAGACACAGAGATAGCAACCATTACAATAAGCACACACTATCATTACAAATTAATTTATTTGGGGACAAATTTCATCAAATTCTCATCTTCTTTTGCAACAAATCAAAGAAATTACTCAATGCCATTGTTTTATTTCCTTTTGAAGTGTAAGATAGTGTTTTTACACTTGTAATATATTACAGATTCAACAGACAGAAAGGAAGCAGATTGAGAAAGGATGGTTTCACAGTTGGTTTTTAAAGCTAGGAACATCAGCAGCTCTTTAAAACAAAATCCCAATAGTAGGAGACAGACCAGTCCCGAACCACAATTAATACTGCTCTCAGGTATCATCAAGAAAATTCTTTTGCAGTGGGTGGAGCTGAACATAGGCAGTGATGACTAGTCATAGAATCACACCCCCTTCCCACACTCATCACAGAAGGGGTGGAAAGATTCTAAGAGTCAGAGGGCAGGGAGGACGAGAGAGAAACAACATCTTCTGCTGTTTATGAGCAAAAGTGTCAGCATCTTCACATGGGATAGGAAGAGAGTTACAGACTCCCTCTTCCAACTGAAGATCCAGAATAATCAGTGGCTTCTAGGGAAAGAAGCACCAGTTTTATTTAAGGATGTGGCTCTTGCTAGACCACCCATTCCCTGGTGTATGGCACTAATCCCATAAATGTGTGGATAATGCAAGTTGGAGACAATGGACGACTAAATGAAAAGTAAATTAAAAGAAGGGAATAAAGTTTGCTTGAGGTGGATCTGAGAGAACTTCCAGGAGTTGGGGTAAAGAATACAGTCAGGGGGTTGGGGATTTAGCTCAGTGGTAGAGCGCTTGCCTAGCAAGAGCAAGGCCCTGGGTTCGGTCCCCAGCTCCGAAGAAAAGAAAAAAAAAGAATACAATCAAATATTATATTATACAACATTCTCAAGAAATTAATACAAATAGTTTTAAAGTGCCAGCATTAAAGGATCCTGCTGAGACCCCTGAGAGCTGGAATGAGGTTTTTAGAGAAGATATCATATCAAGTACAAACACAACCACAAACACAACCAGCATTTGTACATCCCGCATGGGTGAGGGAGCTCGGCTATTCCACTGGAAAGAAGTGTGTGCTGGCAAGATGGGATTCTAGGTCTACTGGGAAGGATTCAGTATACTCAGATGACTGTGTCTTCATGAGACATCTCCAAACTTACCCGAAGCTATTCTCTCTAGAATTACTTCTCCTGATACTCTTCCTCTTTCATGTTTCCATTGACTCACCTTTAGAGAATCACGTGTTTGTATGGTGTGCGCATGCGTGGTTCCGTGTGTGGTACTATTTTTCCTTGAGTTACTATGGAAGCTGGCAGTAGAGAATCTTACTCAGTCACTCTCTACTTTTCCTTCATTTGAGATAATCTCTTCACTTATTCCAAAGGGCACAATTTTGTCCATCCTGACTAACCAGTAATCCCTTAGTGTCCACCTTTCCCTAACCTAACACTGAGCTTAGAGTTGTGTGCCCTTGGGCCTGGTTTTCAAAATGGGTTGTAGTGATCTGAACCCAACTCTTCACGATTGAGCAGGTAGTGTTTTAGTCACTGAACTTTCTCCCCAGACCATCTCTCTTTTCTTTTAATTAGGTCAGGCCTGACATGATACATGCTTCTCAGTGAAATAAGCCTTGGCATTTGAGAGCTGTTAGACATTTTATCTGCCTTTTGAATTTGTCTACAAAAATAAAAACAGAAGGACATAAAGCAGGCGAAGGAGATGAGTGCTTTAGTTTGAAGGCTGGTACTGATGGCAGGTGTGGGGCTGATGGCCTACGAGCTCTGTGGCCTATCCAGATAGATAGTTAAGTGAAATGAATGTCCTTGTTATAAACTGGTCGGAATGAATCAATTGAGTTGAACAAAGAAGAGCTCATGGGCTGGAAGTTAGAACCAAATAGGTTTAAAGTAATCATAGTTTGAAAGCTACAGCTGCTGCAAGCTCCTGCAATCATGAAATTGATGAGCAGTTAATTTGCGTGAAACCAGAGAAAGGTCTAATGGTGTTTAGGTGATAAGAAACAAAAGCCGCAGGGTGCTGATGGAGCCCATCAATCTTTTGGGAATAGCTGAATGTTCAGTGCACAGGGAAGGAAATGCTCAGGACTCTGAATGGGATGGGTTTTGGTGCGCAATTTTCTGATGTGATTGTATACCCCAGTTCCTCTCTATGGGTGCACATTATTTTGCTAATTAGCCTGCTTGCACTTGAAGATCAGAGGCTGTGCTTTCAACTCTTATGTAGTGGGCCCAATAATAATATTTTAATATTAATGATATTCATTAAGAATACCATCATTGATGTACTGTTAATATGAATAAATGCTTATTGTTGAACATTTCACAAATGATAATAACCTAAAGAATATCCCAATATTATGAGCGTAGACATGTGAATGGATCAAGTAATTAATCATGATGAAATCTAAAATGAAGAAATTAAAGTATTTGAGACTTATCTATTGCTCACTTGTCATTTATCCTCAATGTGCTCAAAAGTCAACTCTGAGTTTTCCAACCCTCCCCCAATAAAAAACTAATGTGTGGATTTCATGTAGGCTTTCCCCCTCATAAATGTTTAAAGGAAGAGTTTACAGGATTTTGAACTAGCTCATAAAGCATGTTGTCACTTGAATATTCTTCCCCTCCACAGCTATGTGCAGGAATAGATTTTGAACCTGCAGGTGGAAAAAGGCAAATTAACAATGTCCATTGGATGTCCAAACCAACCTAATTGTGTTTCCAAAATTCTACATCTCAAATTTCTAGGCTTAAAATTAACTGCTGCAAAAGAAACGACATGGTTCTACTTAGTTGGTTTTATAGTACAGTAAAATTTGCATTTGATTTAACAGAATAAGCTTATAATAAGAAATATAACCTACACCGAATAATTTGACTAATATTTTCATCGGAAAAGAAAATTTTTGACATCTAAATTTTCCTGGAGGTTTAAAGGCTCAGGAGTTCATGGCTGGATTCTGGCTATTGCATTATGAATACCCTGCAACAGCCTGACCAGGAACCAAGATGAACCCTGTGGAGTCTGAAGAAATAGAGTACAGGTAACCCAACATTTAGACACACGGTAAGCGAAAGGAAAGCCACCTGCTCCATTTGGTGTCACTGCGGTAGAGATTAAGGAAGTTTGAATAGGTTGATATTAAAATTACTAGTGCATAAAATGTGACAGTTCTAAAGAGAACAGTTTCAATGTTTGCTTGTCACACGTGTCATTGAATTCACAGCCTCCTTTCAAAAGACTGTGAGCAGATGACATTTCCCTTATTATAACTGGATTTCTCTTCAATGGTCTCATAGAGAAACGTCTCAAAAATATACCTATGTAAAAATAAAATGATGCAACCTATTCCGTTACATAAATAAATGAATGATAAGTAAGAAAGGAGCTGAAAGGGTCTGGTTGTCTGAACAGATGGGGATATAAAAATGAGGAATCTTCGATTTGGAGGTTTTGATACAACTGGTGGAGAAATTGGAACTTGAAGAGAAAAGCCTTCCTGGTCTGTTTTACGTAACCTAATTCTGCATCCTCATACCTTGGGAATGTGTGACTGGGCTCTGCTTCATGGATGAGTTCTGGGTTCTCACAGAGGCATCCTTGGTGAGGTGTTGAGAGAATAAGGACGAGATGATGATGACCTAGCTTCTTTGTTCAACTCTAGTTCAGGTAAGATTGTATTCCAAGCTTTCTGACCTTGAGATTGTGAGTAAGGAGCTCAGAGACCAGTGGTTCTCCACATTCCTAGTGCTGTGATCCTTTAATAAAGAACCTCATTTTGTGATGAACTCCAACCATGAAATTATTTTCATTGCTACTTTAGAACTAATTTTACAACTGTTATGAATCATAACATATCATAATCATATCTGTGTTTTTCGACCAGCTTAGGTAATCCCTGTGAAAAGGTAGTTCAATCCCAAAAGGGTTGTGACCTACAGGTTGAGAATCCCTGTTGTAGAATCTCCAAATCTTCTGTCTATGTTTTAAGGTTTAAAGGACCATTTATATAACAAACAAACAAAACAAAACAAAAGCATCCACATATTCATGAAAGCACAATTAAAGCATAAACATAACATTTAAAAAAAAACTTTTAGGTCACCTTTGTATGTACAGATGTAAATACATGCCTGGTGCCTGTAGAAGCTGGAAGAGGTTGTTGAGACTCTAGAATTAAAGTTACAGGTAGTCGTGTGCTGCCATTTGGGTAATAGGAGCTGAAACTATGTACTGTGTAGAAACCACAAATGCTCTTACTCGCTTAACTGCCAGAGACTACATAGTGTTGTAGTAGATGGTGGACAGCTCCTAAGATGTTATTCTCTAAGAGTGTATTTCCATGTAATACTATGGTGGTCCTACTGTGTGTAATACCTATAACGTCTGTATGGATGATGACCAAATTGTCTAATGGCACACTTGACATGTCACATCATGAAGATGTTGAAATACATGTCACGCTATGTAATCAGTACCCTGTACCCCAGAAACAAAATTAGGAATGTTTTAGGTCTCCCTACCTAAGTTCTTTTTGCCCAAAGGAGAATGCATATTCATATGATACATTAAATGAAAGCTTAGCATTAATAGTATTACTTCAAATGGATCCTGGAGAATGTATTTCAGCATATGTAGACTTATTACTGTGTTTCATGGCTGTAACCTATTTCACAATAAGGCATGATATAATGTATTTACCATTTTCCTCTTGAGAGGCAGGCATTTAAGTGGTCTATTGAAAGAATTTTGCTCTCAAGAAGTGGTTCAGTAAACCTCCTTTTTCAATATATTATTTGTAAAAGATATACATTATCATGTAAATATATGCAATGTATTTTAATATGAAATTGTCGAGCTGATAATTATACGGACTTTTAACAACTTACATTTATTCACCAAGTCACAGGATCTTAACAATCGTGTCTTTTCCCCCATCTCTGTGGTGATTTTTAAAATGACACAACTGAAGATCCAACGTTCGCTATAAAAGTTTCAAATGATTCCTGAAAGGAATCAAATTTCCTTTATAAACATTGCTTACCCAAGACTTCCTACTGTCAAAGAGCTGGTGGGGAAAGGAGGTAGCATACTGCACACTTGGCTGGCTATTCTTAGACAGTAGTCAGTGTAAGGATCCAGAAAGGAGAGATTAATTTCCATTGTGAGCTCACAGCTAATGCCACAGGGTTCGGTGGTGGCTTATGTTTCCCAGCTGGCAGAGCCACACACAGAGTTTAACTGATAATAGTTTGATGCCCAAGGAACAGAAATACAAAGCCTTGTGTTGATACCTCACCAACGGGGACAAGCTTCCCTGGGCATAAGCAACTAATGGCATATCTGCCTCAAGATATTAAACACGGATTTTCACATGCTTGTGTGTTTTTGCTGACCCAAAAGCTTTGCTGTGAAGGAATAAAAAGGAATCGCATTGGGTCAGACAGTGTGATAAATAAGGGGTCACGGGAAAAGAGTTGCAGAGTACAAAGCTGAATTTAATTATGGCTGTGATACTGTCAGGGGTGGATTAGCATTTGTTAAAATTCTACAATGTAAAGAAGGTTCTACTTTAGGTTGGTAAAAAAATAATCTAAAAGAGAGAAACTATAACAGAGGGAGAGAAATAAGAAGGGAAGAAAGGAGGGAGGTATGGAAGGAGAGAGATAGGGAAGGAGAGAGAGAGAGACAGACGGATAGGGATACAGAGACAGAGAGAAATGACATGTACATGTTCCTTGTCCTTCTTCTTTAGCATAGATTTTATTGTTGTATATTTACCATAACTAGTGCTGGGTTGGGTTTCATGAGACCTTTCTATGAAGTACACCATAAAGTTCAACCATTATCACTCTCTTTGCCCAACACTGCAGAAATCGGTATGGAAGTTCCTCAAAAATCTTGAAGGGGCTCGAGACCCCATATGTACAACAATGCCAAGCAACCAGAGCTTCCAGGGACTAAGCCACTACCTAAAGACTATACATGGACTGACCCTGGACTCTGACCTCATAGGTAGCAATGAATATCCTAGTAAGAGCACCAGTGGAAGGGGAAGCCCTGGGTCCTGCTAAGACTGAACCCCCAGTGAACTAGACTGTGGGGGGGAGGGCGGCAATGGGGGGAGGGTTGGGAGGAGAACACCCATAAGGAAGGGGGGGGGAGGGGATGTTTGCCCCGTTACCGGGAAAGGGAATAACACTCGAAATGTATATAAGAAATACTCAAGTTAATAAAAAAAATAAATAAAAAATAAAATATGTTAATATAAAAAACATCTGAAAGTAGAACTACGTGATTACACAGATTTATCACTCTTGTATATACCTGCAACGTTTTTCCATTAGCAATACCAACTCTTAATTAATAGTGAAGAATCTGGTTTATTAAAACTCTAATCATTGTTTTAGTTTGAATTCTTTCCATTCACTTAAATTGGCATGCCCAACCAAAGGCTTGTGGTCTCATGTAGCTGTAAGCAGATGAGGATAACCATGGATACAGTCCACAACAAAATCTATACTCCCTTAAAGGACTATGACATTTTTGTCTTGTTCTGTAACTGCATTGTTCAGCTGTCGAGGACCAGCTCAGTAGATGTTTATATTTTTTCTTTTTATTTATTGGATATTTTATGTATTTATCCCCCCTTTTCCCCCTCTCCCATCCTCTCTCCCATCTCCTCTCCCCCTGCTTCCATGAAGATGTTTCCACTCCCATCCCCCCACTCCCACCTCAACGCCCTGACATTCCCCTACATTGGGGAAGCGAACTTTCACAGAACCTAGGGCTGCACCTCCTATTGATGCCTGACAATGCCATCCTCTGGTACATATGTGGATGGAGCCATAGGTCCCTCCTTGTGTACTCATTGGTTGGTGGATTAGACTCTGGGAGCTCTGGTGGGGGAATCTTGTTGGTTGATATTGTTGTTCTTCCTATGGGGTTGCAAACCCCTTCAGCTCCTTCAGTCCTTTCTCTAACTCCTCCATTGGGATCTCTGTGCTCAGTCCGATGGTTGGCTGCAAGCATCCTCATCTGTATCAGTAAGACTCTGGCAGAGCCTCTCAGGAGCCATCCATATCAGGCTCCTGTCAGCAAGCACTTCTTGGCATCAGCAGTAGTGACAGGGTTTGGTGGCTGCATATGGGATGGATCCACAGGTGTCATCCAGAGATTCATTTCTTGTATTCTGTTGCATAGTCAAAGGGATGGACGTGTCCACATTTCCTAAGAAACTCAGATGGTGTTTTAATGTGGATAAAGATGGGCCTGGCTGGAGATGAGAGCTGAGGGAGCTGTTGAACAACTGTCTTCTAACGTCAGGTCATCAGCAAGGACAGTCACTATGAACAAGTAGCCAGTGCTACTGAATAGTTTCTAGTTCCAAGTTAATAGAGATAGATTTGGATTCAAGTTCTGGGGTCTTGACACAAACAAACAAAAATGCCAGCAGATTACTGAGAAGGGACATGTGCTATCTTATTCAAGACCCGGAAAAATATTTAAACGTGAGAAGTTGTGGTTAAAATCTATAATATCAGATGTCTCAGATGACTATCATTGGTTGAAGAATATATTCTCTTTTTGGTAGATGCAGATCAACAAATAGTTTTCTTCTTAAAGCAATAAAAATAAATAGCAGGTTACAGATATAGCTCAGTGGTTAAGAAAAGCTGCTGCTTTTCTAGAGATTTGGTGCCCAGTTACCCACATCTAATGGCTCAAACCTCTTGCAACTCCAGCTCCAGTGGTTCTAACACCTGTGGCCTCCTAAAGCATCTGAATTCATGTGCATGTGACCAGTCCCCAACCCCAATTCAAAATAAAACAAATCTTCAACCAAGTAAGTGGGATTATAATGAAACCACAACTGTAAACTGTATAAAATACTTCAAAAGCCCAGCAATGACAAATTAGAAATATTTTGATCCAAGATTCTATTTTGAAACTTCAAATGATACTCAGCGTGTTGGTGATACTAGCAAATTGTATTCAACTAGATTCTAGGTTCTAGAACATTCTTGGGCTGATTGAATAATTTTTTTTCTCTCTCTCTCCTTTCTCCCATCCCTTCAGAAGGCAGTCCCAAGCCTCCAACTTATGGAAGACACTGTCTCCATCCAGTTGAAGTTTGATGTCATCATCTATAAAGTACTAATTAGTTCTGGTGTTCTAACCTCTCTGGTATTTGGTAAATCTTTTATCTCTAATAGATACAGCTTTGTCTTTTGGTGAAAGTTGTGGGGGGTACTATGGGGTATAAAAACCTGGGGTTCCTAACTTATAAGGATTGGAGAAGTAATCAGAACCTTTCTCCTCGTTTACCAGTGGACAATCTGAGACTAGGAAGATTAAATGTATTGTTGATATTTCAATATCTAGTCTGGAGAATAACCCCTGATAAGCAGCTAGTGGATGTTGGAAAATGAATGGGAGTATGCAAGACACCAAGCCAAGTCTCCATACCCCAGCTTGGTGTTCACATGTGATTATAATCTATTAAATGATAGAAAATCAGCTGATCTCAAGACATAGTTGACGATTGCACATGGCAATAGATACCATGTGGGTATACAAATATGGCGGTCTCCTCTGAGACACTAACCCAAGACCTTCACTGCAGAGGCAAGAAAGGTGAAGGGTTACATGTAAATAAAATTAACTTCATGTTTTCTGGTAGTCATATTAAAGAAGTTGAAGGAAAATATCACATATCCTAGAATTCCCTTTAAAGCGTATGTCGGGGAACTGTGCAGTATCTCTTATCTTTCCAAATCATTTTAGGAACTGATATTTATCAGACTTTCCCACAAAGGCTGGTTACACAAACAAACAAATGAACAAGCAAACACTGAAACAAAACAAAACACCCAAAATGCCTTGGGTCCATTCTCCAGAGTTTCTTAGGAGACTTTTGGAGGTCTAAGACTTTCTTAATGAAAAGCTTTGCATTTTAATCTACTCATAATTCTGCAGCATTTAGCCTACAGACTTCCCACGTTTACTTAATTAGTAGTAAAACAATTTACTTTTGGTTTAGATTTATTTCCAACGAGTATTTCTCCGTAATGTTTTATTACAAATGTCATTGACCAGAAAATATTGATTAAGCTTTAGTCCTTGGTGTAAAATTCAAAGCTTTTCAAATCTGTTATTATGAGTAGCAAAGCATTTCATATATTAATTAGAACAATGTGTTACTTAGCTAATTAGTTCTTCTGAAAACTGTCAGGTAGACTACACATTAATTTTTGTGAGGGTCAATGCAAGGTAAATAACTCATTTGTTTATTCTCTTTCCTGTACGCTGAATTTTGATTCTTCATTTCTTCTTTAATTGAATACAAGTATGAACTCTATATTTATTAGCTGTAATAACAAATCATATATTTTGGTCACTAAATTTGTCTGAATATAGAACTCAGTGTTCTGGATGTACTGGTGACATTTAGGCGGGCCCTTGGTGCCTGGTTTTCTTTGAAGTTTGATAAGCCTGGTGCATTGTATATTTTGCCAATATATAGGGTTTCCTCAACCAACGCTCAAGCTGATTAGAACCAAAAATAAGACACCTTAAACACAGCTACACTTTTAAAGAATTATTTATTTTATGTATGAGTACACTGTAACCATCTTCAGACACAGCAGAAGAGAGCATCTTATTCCATTAGATAGTTGTGAGCCATCGTGTGGATGTTGGGAAATGAACTCAGGACCTCTTAACCCCTGGGCCATTTCTCCAGCCCCAACTTCTACACGTTTAATCTGATGTTTGTAAGCAACGGTAAGGAGCTGAGGCAGACTGAAGTAGAGGGTTAATGGCCTTCTGGGCTTGGGTTCCAATGGGGTGAGGCATTTATACCAGAACTAGATGTGCCCTTGTGGGTGCAAAGCAGACATTTACTAGCTATGTAGTCTATCCAAAGAATCCATACCTAAGTGAAGAGCTAATAGGAGAACCACAAGCTTGTCCGAAGTCCCGTAGCCATGATTCCGGAGCCATAAGTGATGCTGAGGGTTTGCAAGGGAAATCACTTAAATGTCAGTTACTTGCCCCGCCCTGGACTTTGTGCAGAAATATGGAGCTGTGGCCTGTGAACCAGCAGTAGAGGAGCAGAACTGTGTGAGCTATCAGTAGACCAACTCATGAAGAACCCCGCTCATGGAATATCAGGAGGCTTCTCAGAGCCCTGAGTCCTGCAGCAGAGGCAATACTGCTCTGCAAACAGAGCCTCACTATCCATCCCAGTTACTGGCGAGAACTGCACCTCGCGGGACTGAACAGACTCACCGTGACCTCTAAGCATCACTGTTGCCCAGTATGGAGCATGGGGGCACTACTGTTGGCATCCCCTGACTCAGCAGCAGCAGCAAACGTGAGCGAGGAGCTGACACACACCAGCAGCTCAGCGAAGATACTTCCAGCCCTTTCTTTATTAAGCTATTCATATTAAGGACAATCATTTCCATTGATTCAACCACTCATTTAATCATCAAGCGTTTATTGAACAATCTCTAAACGTATATAAATGGTGAGGTAATATGGTAGTTTAAAAGTAAGATTAGAGTCAGAAAGTGTGAGAGTGGTTGTGTGTATATCCAGGTGTATATGCACATGAACATATATGTGCCTGAGAGTGTATGTTCATGTTTGTTCATGAGCGTTTGTATAGGCATGGTACATACTACTGCATATGCAGATGTGTATATGTGAGATATAATATATATTATATATAACAGGAGCATGTATATAAAACACACGGTATGAATGTACATGTTGCATATGTATGTGTGCATTTGCACATGTGCAATGTGTTGATGATAGAGGTGAGATTGTAGCAGATTTTATAAAAATGCCTACATATTATTTTAATTTAAATGCAATGGAACAACCAGAACCTTTTTTTTCTTGACAGTGAGGATATTCCTGCTTTAGTCTTTAACTCAAATTACCTATGCTGTGACTAAAACCCATGTCCTTGTGCTTCAAGGATGTTTTAATGTAAAAGAGTAGACATTTTTCTATGACAGAAACATCTGGGGAAACCAGTTTTCTGGTGCGCTAACCAGAGGATTGTAATCTCAGCATCGCCTTGACAGTGTCTGACTCAGTTTTAAAACTAATTCTGTGAGAATTTCGTAGGGTTATTTTTATCATATTTCTCTTCTCCCCCAACTCTTCCTTGTACCATGCTTTGCCAACCTTTCCTATCCAACTTGGTGTCCACAAAACAAGTCACTACCAACACCACCACCAAAAACCCAAACAAAACAAAACAAACAAAACAACTAATTGAACTCCATTTGTAAAGCCCATATACTCTTTACTGGATGGCCACACACTAGAGTGTGGTCAGTCTTGGGGAGGACGCAGGTGCACACTTAGAGAAAACAGACTCTTATAGCATGTATTGGCTGCCAACAGCTTCTCAGCGAGAGACGGGATTGTGTGTCCAACTCTCCTCTCCATGCTGGGATTCTGTGTGACTCGAGCTTGTATAGGTCTTGTTCATGCTGTCGTGACTGCTGTGAGATCATATGTGCAATTGCTCTGCTGTGACTGGAGAACGATTTCCTTGTATTCCTAATGACTGTTCATTATGCTCACAGATTAGAGCATCTCTCATCACTCATCAGGAAAGCTTCTTTCCGCCACAGATGGTAGTTAACACACAGACCCTCATCTGGTCAAGGTGCAGAGGAAAGACTGTAGAATGTCCAGCCATATATGGGACAACTGTATCATACCCTGTTCTCCCAACTCAGGTCAATTACATTTGACACATTTCAAATGATCCTGTTTTGATGGATATTGAAGCTTTGATAAGATGACTGGAGATCACTTCAAGGAAGGACAATCACTTTCTCTCAGGAACTTCAGCTATCAGAACCCATTCTGTTCCCTGTTCTGTTCCCCATCCATAGGTTCAAACATTTCTGCTTCTGCTCCACTTGACTCTACCTCTGCTCTCATTTGGACAATTGCCACTCAGGCATCTATGCAGGAACCACATGTGTAGGAAGGGATGGTTTAACACTCTAGCAACCCCTAACTCCCCCACCGTATCTCTGTATTTCTCACTTATATACACACATACACACACACACACACACACACGCACGCACGGAGAGAGAGAGACATACACAGACAGAGACAGAGACAGGAACAGGAAAGACAGACAGACAGACAGACACACACACACACACACGGAGAGAGAGAGAGAGAGAGAGAGAGAGAGAGAGAGAGAGAGAGAGAGAGAGAGCAATCACCTTCCAGCCCATGACCACCTGACAACAGAGTCACTAGGAGGGAAGTAAAGCAAAACAGAACAATATGAAAATGTCTAGATGTCAGCATTTTGTTGACCTAATCTTATTTCCTTTCATTTATCGCTGGGATTCCAAATGCTAGCCCATTATTAACATCCACTGAACAATGTGTAAAACAGATAAAAAAAAGCAGTATTTAAAATTACCCCATGACTAGAGGTATTTAGAAGAGATATTTATAAAGAGATGGTAGAGAATATGAGAAAAAATACAAAACAACAACAACAACTATGACAACAACAATAACAACAACAACAACAACAAACAACAACAAACAACCTAAAAACAAAACCAAAGCAAACTAAGACATACTGAGGAAGTAAGAATAGACCAGGCTATCTAAATCCTATGGAAAATCTTCAGATCTTATACTCCTTGCCTCAAATGGCTTCACATGTCCACCCAGAGCAAGGGCAAGATTCAATACAGAGCTTATGACTACATCCTACGTTCTTGCCACTTCATGCGGTGTCATGAGACCTAGACTCCTTCATAGAAAGATCCAGAGCTAAGTGCCTGTTGTGTGCTGGAGTGACGGCTATCAAAATAATGTTAAAACGTCCTGATAGACTTGTTCAATTGGTCCTTTTATACTCCGAGTCTCTTGACATTTTGGCAGTTTTCTTTCAATCATATTTGTGGTGGATCTGTGAATTCAATGGCTTCCTAACTGAGAGTTTATCTTAGATCAGACCACAAGGGAGAAGCAGGGTTATGAAGTCATGAAAAGTTGAGAATGGGCAGCTACTTACAAGAGTTCTATACATGAAACCAAGATGGGGCATGCTAATTTCTTCTGTCAGAACAACTACCCATGCATATTAGAAATGATTAATCTCTACTAGGCAATGCTCTTGGGGTAGCACCCTTAGTTCCTTCCTTATGCAAGAATCTCATTGCCCTATTGATCTCTTAAATGTTCTGGCCACCCGCACGGACATCTTGGTGATTTTTTTGCCCTGGTCTACCCTTAGTTTGCTGGCTTTGGCTGAATTCTAGAACTCTTTTTCTTGTTCTTTTTGTAAAATCATTTTTTTTCGTTACCCCAAACAGAACTGTGTCCACTGGGACCCACAACAGGTATTTTTAAAAGCAATAAATATCTCACAAAACTCCAGCTTCCTCTGAATGAATTGTGCATCATTTTGGTATTCTAAATTCTTCCCTAAGATGGTCATACAATTGTAATTGTGGACCCTATTATTCCCTGTCACTACTGAGTTGCTTCAAATGTCTGGTGACCCTTACTCTCTTCCTCCAGAACAGTAGCTGTGGCAAGCTTGGAAGACCTTTGATGTACTGGTCTATCCTTAAAAAACTGTACCATCTCCTCTAATCTACTCTGTAATATCCATGCGAATGTGTTATGGTAATAAGAAATCTCTCATCCTTTCAAATATTTGAGTAAAATATTATTCCAGGTCATTTCATTCATATTTTACATTTGCATAACTTTAAGCTCTTCCCCCAAGAGGCTTGGCAGTCCAAAGATTACAACGTGGTGTGTGTGTGTGTGTGTGTGTGTGTGTGTGTGTGTGTGTGTGTTGTTAAAATGTACACACTATAGGGTAACAAGTACTTTAACAAATATTTATTAAAATAGCAGTTTTTAGTCATGTCATAAGGAGTTAGGAATAGAATTAGTTTTATTTTACTTTTTTAAAATTTACACAACATAGGTTTATCGTCTGTCTCTTATGGTAGCAGAAACTTTACAACGATGTATATTTAAGTATAATTTAATTAACTAACTAATTAATCAATTAATGTACTTTAGATACTGACTTTAGTTTCCCCTTCCTCATCTCCTTCCAGTCCTTTTCCCCCACCTCACCTACCAGCATCCACTCCTCCCTTTCTCTTTAGAAAAGAGGAGACCTCCCTTAGTCTTAACATTTTTATCTGCAGCTTGCCTTTTTCTCTTTCCCTGTTTCATTCTCCATCTCTTATGAACAGTGAAAGTCATTTATTTTCCACCATGCTAAAGGCATGTGGCCATAAGTTGTTGAAGAATCTAGGGCTGGCACCTTTGTCTAAAGGAAGCTGGGGGCTCAGAGGTCATTCTTGTCATCATGAACTCTCCCTGAAGAGATTGCCTCAGAGACCTGTGTGAGTGGTTTTAGCCCTATAATCGTGAAAACAAACAAACAAAATAAAAAGGGAATCAGGCTTTGCCATTTTGTCTTCCAGGGGAAAGAAGATGCCTGCTGCTTATCAGTGTGTTGCTCATGAAGTTTGTAGGATTAAACATTCCGTTACTAATACTTCAGAGTCATGTCAGTATCACAGTTGGGAATGAGAAATGTGTAAAAGCGAGAACTTGACTTTCAAAGTAATTTTTAATTACTGCCTATTACCAACTATAATGACTGACTCTAAGAAAAAAAGTAAAGTTATATAACCCCTCTCCCCAAAAAATGTTTAGACGGTAGCATCTCTGGAGTTCAATATTTTTGTCTTACATTTTTTTTTTAGATATTCTGAGATCCAAAGTTTGCAGATGATGTTATCAGTGAATTCCAATTGTTTTAGGCCCTATTTTTAAAATTAGCATTATTTGTTATTTTTATCTTCTTAGTTTTCTTCTTTGAGGTTCTAGCACACATAAATGTCTAACCTACCATTAGCTTTTATTAGAAAAGCTAAAGTGAATGGCAGCAATATGATCGTCATAAAACACTGACCTGCTTTTATTGGATATAAGATGGGTGTGTATAGGATTAGCCCCCTCCTCTTGTTTTACCCTAATTGTTAAGAAGCTGGCATTTTCTTGCTCTTCACTGAAGTGCCCATAGCACCTTTCCTCTCCTAAAAGTCGCTGACTCTTCCAAGGTATGCTTGTTGACATCACTGAGCTCATGTTGGCTACTGCCCAGAGGCGGAGATTCCATGTATGTGAAATCGGTATAAGAGGTACTGAGGGAGAATTCACGGAGAAGTAGAAGATGAGAACCATTTCAATGACTCAGAATCCTGCCTCCCTCTTTCCCATGAGTCATTTTTCCCACTCCAACCTTAGGGAAGGCAAACCAGATGTTTATAGTGCTGTCACTTCTCCTTTTCAAGGTAACAGATTCAAATGGTATCCACTACACAGCATCTTCGTTTCCTTTTGATTCTCTCAACTATATCTATTTTTAAAACAAAGTTAGAGGCAAAGTTAAATAAGACTGTGCAGCTTTATGAAGTAACTCAGAAAATTCAAATTGAGTTCCTCTGCTGTTATCTTCTTCCTATGTATAAGGTCAGAGATTCTACTCCATCAGATAAATCAAACACTGCTTACCATTTTAAAAGCGTTAATATGTTAATTGTTTAAATATTTTATACGTGTATACAATGCATTTTTATTATGTCATCCTGTCACTTTTCTCTCTAACTCCACCTAGCTATATCCTCTCTATGCCCTCAAAACACTATGTTCCATATTTCTATCTATCTATCTATCTATCTATCTATCTATCTATCTATCTATCCATCCATTATCTATCTATCATCTTTCTATCATTTATTTATCCACCTATTATCTATATATATATATTTACCTATCTAACATCTATCATCTTTCTATCCATCTATTATCTGTCTATCTATCATCTATCTACCTATCATTTTCTATCTATCTATCTATCTATCTATCTATCTATCTATCTATCTATCTATCCATCTATCTATCTATCTACCTATCATCTATCATTTTCTATCTATATATCAATCATCATCTTTCTATCATATGTCTATTGTCAATCAATAAATCAATTAATCATCTTTATATTCATCCATCGATCATCTATCAATCACTCTTCTAGTCCAGTTTGTGTTTTGCATATATTTACAGGTGTGAAATCATCCTTGGTAATCCTACAAGGGTCCATATATCAAAGCAAATGGATTCTTTCTGCCTCAGAAATGATCAACTGTTCATTGCTCTTCATCTATGAATGGAGATTCAAGGCCTCACATTTTAATTGGCATATAGAGGCCAAAGTCCATGTCCTTCTTTAAAAAATGAGTCAAGAGGAAATAACTGTCAATGAAGTCTTACTGCAGCAAACACCATAGCATTCTTTCTCTTCTCTGTCTATGCAGAGTCCAGAATGAAGCATGTTCTATATATACTCAGTATAAAGGATTTAAGTATTTTTACATTTGATATAAAAATATTTAATAGTAATAAAGATTGATTTTTTCATTTTTATTGGTTATTTTATTTATTTACACTTCAAATGTTATCCCCCTTACCAGTTTCCCCTCCACAAGCCCCCATCCCCTTCCCCTCCCCCTCCCTCTATGAGGGTGCTCCCCCATCTGCCCACCCACTCCTGCCTCAGTGCCCTAGCATTCCCCTGCCCTGGGTCATTGAGCCTCCATATGACCAAGGGGTTCCCATCCCAATGATGCCCAATAAGGCAATCCTCTGCTACATATCTAGCTGGAGCCATGTCCCTCCCCCACCATGTGTACTCTTTGGCTGGTGATTTAGTCCCTGGGACCATTGAGGGGGTCTGGTTGGTTGGTATTGTTGCTCTTCTTATGGGGTTGCAAAACCCTTCAGCTCCTACTATCCTTGCCCTAACTTCTCCATTGGGGTCCCCCTGCTCAGTCAGATGTTTGGTTGTGAGCATCTGCATCTGTATCTGTCAGGCCCTAGCAAAGCCTCTCAGGGGACAGCTATACCTGGCTCCTGTCAGGACATACTTTTGGCGTCAGCAATAGTGTCTGGGGTTGTGTCTGCATGTGGAATGGTCCTCAGGTGGGACAGTCTCTTAATGGACTTTCCTTCAGTCTCTGCTCCACTCTTTGTCCCGGTACTTCTGTTTTACAGGAGGAATTCTGGATTAATATTTTTGAGGTGGTTGGGTGGCCCCATCCCTCAACTGGACCTATATCCACTAGATACAGTATCTACAGGTTCTCTCTCCCCTTTGTTGGGTATTTTGGCTAATGTCCTCCTTGATGAGTCCCGGGAACCTCCTGGGTCCCTGACATCTGGGATTTTCTAGTAGCTGCCCCTAGTTCCCCCTCCCTCTCTGCTACAAACTCCTTTCAAATTCCTGACCCTCTGTACTTCTCCCCCATATCTGAACTGCCCCCCCTTTTTCCTCTCCCTCCAAGATCCTTCTCTCCCTCTACTTTCCAGAGATTATTTTCTTCTGCCTTCTTCCCTGTCTTTCGCATGAGATTCTTTCTCAAGACATTTAAAATTCTATTTACAAATTAATTAATTTATGATAGGTTCTGACCACAGTTTCTCCTCCCTCCCCTCCTCTCAGTCCTTCCTCCTCATCTCTCCCTTCACAAACACCCCCATCTACTTCTCTTCTCCTTTTATTCAGAAAAGGCGAGAACTCCCATGGATATCAATCAGCCTTGGAATATCAAGTTGCTTGTAAGAATGGGCCCATTTTTTTCCTATTGAGGCTAGACAGGCAGCCTAGTTAGGGGAAAGGGTCCAAAAGGCAGGCAACAGAATCAGAGTCATCCCATACTCCTGATGTTAGGGGTCCCACATGAAGACCAAGTTACACATCTGTTTTACACACACACACACACACACACACACACACACACACACACACACAAAGGGCTTAAGTCAGACTTATGAGTGCTCTCTGGTTGGTGTTCAATCCCTATGGGCCCTCTAGGTCCAGATTAGTTGATTCTGTAGGTTTTCTTGTGGTGTCATTGACCCCTCTGACTCCTATAGTAGTAAACAGTTTCATAGTTCAATACCCCTGAGCCCAATATACACTTTACCTGTCCACTCAGTACTGCTTTTATTACTGCAGCTTGATGTCTACCTCACCTGAGGTAGAGGGAGGGAAACTGAAGGAGAAAAGGACAGAGATAACCAGTGTGATTCTCCAAATTCTCATTAATACACTTCTACAGAATGTCTTTGTTCTCTAAACTTTTGCTTATACAGTGCTGCTCCATTTAATCTCTGACTTGCTGATTGTTCAGTCCTGTAGACATTTCCTCATAGTCTTATCATTTTTTTTCAAATGATCATTTTATATATTTTAGTAATTATCTGGTTTTATACCTTTAAGGTCTTCTTGATTTAGAAAATTAATGATTTTATTTGTTAGAAAAGTGCATAGAATCAGCTTCAGTCTCACTGACCATGCATCAGAATGTAGCCAAGGTACATGTTTGATTTTAGATTAGGCAAGCCTAGGGACATTGGCCACAGAAGTAGTGCCATGTCAGTAGGCTTGCTTTGGCTTTCTTACCAGATCCTAGAGAAATAGCTTGACTTCTCATGTGAGTGCATTAAATAGACATTTGGCTCTGAAGACTCTGAAAATCAAGTTAGGATGAAAACTGTTTTCTGCAGGTACCACAGAGTTAAGGCTTTTTCCGGATTTGTTCTCTACCCGTGGAGGAAATCAGACTGGTTGCTCTATGCAGACAAAGGAGGTAGCACCCAGCCCATGGGTAGACTGCAGGGTATCGACAAACCAGTTTGACTATGATTATTGAAAAGTACCATGTAAAAAAGTCTTTAGCATCATAGCGTGTTAAATCCCAAGACACAGGTTTCTCTAAGAAAAATGTCGTTAAGTCTTGCACACAACAGGGTAGGATGACTTATGTATGCATTTGGAACTCCAATGCATTTGGTGATTCTCTCTGGGAATCTGCACAGTGTAGGCTGCTTCTTGCTCCTGGGGGTTGCTATTCCTCCAAAGCGTAGACTGTAATTTAGCTGTAATTTAAAGTGACAGGGCAGAGAAAGTCAAGAAAATTCACTGTGTTAGGTAAGAAAGTGAAAAGGAACCATGGAAAAGGCATCTTGCTCATTTGCAATTTCAGGGCAGGTGCTCAAACCCAGCTTTGGTGTGAAAAAGCACAGTCTGCCTCTCAGAGATGGAGCAATCCTGCGCTGGGTTCATTCATGCTCTGAGTTGTGGTAATAGTAAACTGGAAATAAAGCTGCACTAAGTTTCCTATTGAATGTAGAGAGTGAGTGCATCTACATGAGCACTGCTGAGGCCCCTGCAGGGAGACACTGTACTCCATACCAGCAAGGCTCAAACTCATTTCCCCAGGAGAATGGTGGCTAACTTCTAAGTAATGCTTATTTCCACTGCTGCAGTTCTCCTAAAAGTCTGAAATTATATATATTATATGTATATACACATACATATATATACACATACATATATACACACACACACACACACACACACACACACACACACACACACACACATACACACAAACAGGTATACTCAGTTTTGTCTTTAACTCAAGCTCCTGGGAGAATGTGATGCCCTTTTCTGGCCTTTCTGAGAATTGTGTACACATGATGCACATACATACATACATACATACATACATACATACATACATACATACATAAATACATACGTACATATGTACATATATACATACTGACATGTATATTCACATACATTAAATAAACTAATTAATTAATAATACTTTTCCAAAAAAGATTTCATACATGTTGCCACAAACTTTTGGGAGTTCTAACGACTGCTTTGTAACTTAATCACAACACTGAGTATTCCGTCTAAGCAAATTTCGAAAGTCAATTTAAAGCAAGTTCCAAGTTGCTAATGCAAATTATTAGCACATCAGAAACTCTAGAGATATACAACTAGCAAATATCTGTGATTGATACATTTTAAAACTGGCAAGAAAAAGCAGTGTCTCCAAAGGACATTTTAAAAGAAAGGAATAAGGGAACGAACTCTCTGAGGACATCAAACATCCTCTTCCTTCATCTCGGTACACTAGATTGTCTGAATAAAAGAGTCTCATGTCTGTGATAATAATTTTTAAAATATGCCTTGTATGCCTTATATATATCCCCGTTTTGCATCGTGTGAGTTTCTCTGTTGATCAGAATAAGTAAAGATCTACTTCTGTCCCTTCCTAAATCTACTGTCCAATGATTTATTGATCCTCTTGTAGAGTGATGGTATAGACTGTACAAATCATTACAACATACACATCAAGTACAACCAATGAATAACAGAAGATTGCTTTGATAGGTTGCAAAGAATGCTTTGCTCAAGGCACTCAGTAGAGGAGATGTTTAGTTTTTCAAAATGGTAGATGTCTTTTCTCTCATGTCAGATATCGTTATAATAGACTATTTGTCTAGAACCCCCAGAGACTAAGCCACCAACCAAAGAGTACATATGGAGGGACCCATGGCTCCAGCAGCATATATAGCAGAGGATGGCATTGTCTTGCATCAATAGGAGGAGAAGCCCTTGGTCCTGTGAAGGTTCATTTCCCCAGTGTATGGGAATGTTAGGGTGTTGAGGTGGGAGTGGGCAGGTGTATGGGGGAGCATCCTCATAGAAGCAGGGGGAGAGGGTATGGGATGGGGGCAACCAGGAAAGGGGATAACATTTGAAATGTAAATGCATAAACTATCCAATAAAATAAAGTTAAAAAAATAGAGTCTATTTGTTCTCTTGTCATAGACTCTAATTTCTTCATTTTATTAGGACTTGGATTCCAGTGGGCTAAAATGAAAGGTTTGGTAGCTGCTGACAATGACACAAATAATGGTTGCCTATCCCTCCTGTTTTCCTTTGTTCATTCCCTGTATTGGGGGCTGACTTGAGGGTTAAAAAAGCTACACTATGTTTCACGAGACAGAATGATTCTCAGTGGAGGAGGCAACTTTGAGTTCTGAGGGAGGAAACTTTTGAAAGTATCTTCAGAGTCAGAGAGAAGGTGAACAGGGGCTACTTAAATGAAGTCACACACTTGAATACTAGATGCTCTTGCTGCAATAGGTAAGCTTACTTACCAGGCTCTAACAGAGAAGAACTTCAATTCCATATGTCCCTCTTTGTCCCCTTACCTCCATCAAGCAACTACCTCAGCAGCTCAGCTGTGTTATTGAGATGTTCCACCGTGAAATTTGTTTTTCCTCAGTGAACTTTAAGCAGAAATTCAAGTGCCAAGTCTCTAAAGCCGAGTGGGGCGATTAAGAGATAATTACTAATTATGCTAATTTGAGAAGTTGATGCTATTTTCTTCCCTGGTCATTTTACGTGTCGCTCTCCTGAGAGAACAGTCCCCTCACTGTGCTAATAACCTTCCCTCAGAAGCATTTGGTAGAGGACAGAGTGTCCTAAACCTCCACAACCTAAACTCCCAGGTTTAGCATCTACCAGAAAATGGAGCAAGACATAGAGGTTTTCCTAGGGCAGTCTGAATCCTCGACACGAGGGATGATTACTGATTATTAGTGTGTCACATGCCAGTGTAACACACATACTTTCCTTTATACTCACACCAGAATAGTGAATTTGATTTTTAATACATTTACGCAATTTCCCTTGTGATCTCTGAATGGTAATAATGAATTCCGAGTATGAGAAATCTTCTTCATATCCTGTCGCACTGAATTAGGTGCCACAGGCATTGTGTGTCTTTGATAATTACCATCGTTTCTCCTCAGAGGTTACTGTTTAAAGGGAATGTGATGGGTCAGCAGAAAACATTATGAATTTTTCTGGGGTTGAAGTTGATCAGGCAAATTTGGTGCCTACACTGAGAACTTGGGCAGAGGGAAGTTGGCATGGCTTTGTTCTACCCTGTTTCCTCTAACCCAAAGTGAGTGAAGAATGCAAGGACAAGTCTGAATTCAGCTCATCACACATCCCATGGAGGAAAGACTCTGTTTGGCTTACTTTGGCCTACTCTTGTGTGTCCACCTGTGATTCCAAGGTCTTGTTGACTCCTTTGTCTTTCCCGTCCTGCTTCTGCTTCAGCCTTATATTAACTGGTCAGAAAGACAACACCAAGACTTCTTCCCTTATACTACTTCTCAATCTGCTCAACTTAATGTGGAGAAGGCAGATTTTTCACGGTGTGTCTTAAGCCCTGTTTGGGAAAGCAAATGTTCTGCTCTTTCACATGTAGGGTAGATCTGAGGTTCCATTGCTTCCTGCCTTTGTAGAGTGGAGCTGACTTGTAGTTTTAAAACAAAACAAACAAAACAAAACAAGACAAAAGAAACACCCATCAAGGATGGACCATCCCTCTATGATGCTTAGGAAGTGAACTGTAGACTTCAGCTTTGAGCAGAGCCCCCTGAAGACATCTTCTCTTCCCAGTCACGACCACTATTCGTCCTCGGAGCATCGTCACAGCTAATTATAACACTGAATGAACGCTATAGTTGACGTGTTTCACTCATTTGCTCTTTGGAATATAATACATTCCGATAGGGGAAATCTCACTAAGGAATTATTCTATACATGACAAAGAAGAAAGGGTGATAAGATGCTGGAATTTTTTTTACAAGTGGTTTACTATCTGATCAAATTCACTTTCTTAGTTTTCTCTGGTATTTAGTTTTCATAAGTGGTGAGTTATAGTACTCTTGAAAGTCATGAGTTATCTTCTTTTCATGAAAATGAATGATAGAAGTGTTCCCTTCTCTTCAAGTCAGTGTGTGTCTACAAGAACAGCTTTGTATCGTATTACAAATAAGAAGAAAGGGGATCTGACATTTCTAAGTTAGGGAATTGTAGTAGAATTCCCAAAGCTTCTTAGTATTTAATGATATTCTGAAGTGTACTTTCACCAAAGTGTCTCAATGAAGAATTAAAACTTAGATAAATTATCTAACTGTTTAGCTGTTTATCTTTAGATTAAAGCTTGCTTTTGGTTCTTGAAGATTTTTTTCAAAGTGCCTGTAGTTAAAAAATATGCATTAAATATAAAAGCTTGGAGCTTGCAAGATGATTCAATGGGTAATGGTGCTTTCATCAATTCTGATAACTGGGAATCCGTGTGGTTAAAGGAAAGAACTGACTTCTCCAGTTTTCTCCTGACCTCCATATACAGGTCACAGCAAAGCAAGCAAATGAATTTTATAATAATAAAGAAACCAGGACTGAGATAATGTCTTGTTTGGTAAAAATTCTTCTTGCATGAGAACCTGAGTTGAGATCCCCACCTTCTTGGCAAGTCCACAATGGTGACATTCAACTCTAATCTCAATGTCAGGGGAGCAAAGGAACTTAAAATCACATATGCTTAAGAAAAACTAAGCAAACAGAAAGGACAATAGCGTTATAAGCTACGTTTAAAGTAGATAACCCCAAATTAATGCTTCAAAATTCTAAGTGATGACAAAGACCAAGTTCTTATTTTTGAATTATACTGTACGCATCTCTTGGCAAGTGACAGATGTACAAAACGGTATTATACAATGTGGCCAAGCAGAAATGCAAGTATTTTGTATAATTTATTCCATTAATCTGGTGAACTCTTTTGTACAACAGTGAGAAATAAATGCTGGTAATATAACCAGAGCCACCATACCTTTGGTTTGTTCTTTGCTTCTCTTCTATGTGAGGAAACAGATAGGTAGCAAGCATTTCCTTCCTCCCAAGAGGAGCTGACTGTGGCCTAGATACTACCCAATGACATCAGTAAGGCCCTGCTGTGATCCCAGGCAGCTTTCTTAGTTACTAAAACAACTGTAGTCTTAACTGTATCGTGCAAAACCAGAGTTATATCCTGACAATGAAATTCCTTAGTGGTGACAATGTGGTTTTTATCAGTCTATTTAATCCTTGTGGAATTGTCTATTATATGATTCCAAATAGGTGTCACCAAATTTCAATAGGGAAGGAGTCCTGTTGTTAGAAAGCAGGATGTCACAGTCCAGCTACAGAGATGGGAAGAGGGTCTCCGCTGATGGGAGGGGGTTTGGGAGGGGCAGTAGATAGATAGATAGGTAGATGATAGATAGGTAGATAGATAGATAGGTAGATAGAGATAGATAGATAGATAGATAGATAGATAGATAGATAGATAGATAGATATTTTAAAAAATAAAAGAAGGCAGAGATGGCTTCCACCTTGAGCTATTAAAATTCAATACAATGAGCTCCAAAGAGGAATCCACACATGCCTGGGAAGGTTGACAAGAACACAGAGTAGAGGAATGTGCAAAGTCACAGTGGGCTGGTTCATTTCAGAAGAGCCTGTTCTAACTAGTAGGGCTCTATGTGCCCCCATCCATCCTTCCTAATTCTTCACAATTAGTCTTAGGATGTAGGTTTAAAATGATAATCAATTTGATGAACAAGTAGCAGCACATGAAGCAGATGCAAGAGAGAAGACAGAAATACATAGAACTGATATTAAGCATTTATGTTAAGACTCAAAATGGGAAAACAGGACTATGCTACACGGCTTCCCCATAGAATTTCTTTCCTCTTATTAGGTGACTTTTAAGAAAAGATTAATTTTATCTGTGTGTACACGACGTGTGTGTGTGTGTGTGTGTGTGTGTGTGTGTGTGCGCACCTGTGTGCATGGATGTGCTCACACATGCATGTGCAGGTTCTGAGAGAACTTAGAAGAAATAAAATGATGCTTTTAGTTCCTAGAAAGCTAACTATTGCTATATCATCTTAATAACTTCCTTGATGAAATAGGGAACAGTAAATTGGATGGCTCTGGATAGGTACTGTCCTGGGATCAAATCCAGAGCCTTGTGTGTGGCGTGCACACACTCTACCAACTAAACCACACCCCTACCCTAGGTTATGATTATGAATAAATTACTAAATGCACTTTGGTATTTTCTTTTTACTACACGTATAATAGATTTTGAATGATTGAAAAAAAAACCAAATTAAGCGTGACTATTACATGACCCCCAAATGTCTAGGAATGCAGATAGGTAAGCATTGCATGGCAGTCATAGAAACGTCTTCAAAATAATGTGAAGTAAGCTAGTGGGTTACTGCCTTTGTTTTATTTTCTAGTACTTTTCTAAAATTCCCTGACAAAAGGAACACATGGGAGAAAGGGCACGTTTGTTTCCAGGTTACATTCCATCACTGCAGGGAAACTAAGGCAGCAGGAACTTGAAGCAGCTGTTCACATCGTTTCCCCAACCAACAATAAAATAGTGCATGTGTGTTAGTGCTCTGCTCACTTTTCTCCATTTGTGCATAGCTCAGAATCTCCTTCCTAAGAAATGATGCCAGAACGTCAGTCTTCCCTCCTTAATTAATATAACCTCAATAGTCCCTCAGAGACACGTCCACAGGAGAGTCTAGAGTCTTGATTGTCTGACTGAGAGTTAAAACAAACTGTCATGTTGACTGAGAGAGTAGCTTCAAGCTCACTTCTCATGAGTTTTCTCTGTGCTTCGCTTTATCCTATTATGTTTTAAAGGTCCTGAGAATAAGAAGGTTAGTGATTATGATCAAGTTCAAACTAAAATTCCGAATGTTCATCGAACAATGCCTGACCATGGAAAGGAGACTGCTAGAGCAGCAAAAGCTAGAAATTTCTAGAAGTTTCCAGAAAGACAGGGAGCCAGGTGACTGTACAGCAAATCAAATGTCTCAATGTCTCCATCCTGCTGCTGCTCTTTCCCACAACTACTAAAAATAAGCTATGAGAACCCTGACTAGGAGACAACCTGACTCCTGTCTCATAATTCTGTATACAGTGTGATATCCTATTAGACACTTCTGCTCCAGACCTAGGCTAGCCAAACCATTGGCTTCATAATTACGAAGGCAAGTCAAACCAGTAGAAAATAACCACCGTTCTGATAATCATTTACCCATTACAGCAAGAAACAATCATGAAGAAGGTGCGAAAATCTCTAAAAGTATTATAATTTCTAGAAAGAAAATTCGGACTGCAGATAAATTGAAAATTTAACACCAATTACTTAGTATCAAATTCCATTATGGAACAGAAATGTCTGCACCTACTCGTGGAAAATCTAAGCATTTTCTAATGGCAAGCTCATGAACATTAATGTCTAGCAAGATTCTGATGTGCCACCAACCCACAAAAAATTTGAAGTTGAATTAAATATAGAGAATACAACATGTTTCACTTGAGTTAACCAACATGCCTTATTTCTCAGAACTTTTCCAGCAAAACCTGTTAAGTTTATATAAATCATAATACCTCAAACTCTCCTTTAAAATAAATACACCTTACATAGAAGTCCATTTGGAAATTTTACTCTATTCTCTGGGAGAAACGGCATACTGTAAAACTCTTGACAGATTTAGGATTCTTAAATCTCTGAGTGTATATCTCTTATGAATATCAAGGAGCTACCATGGAGAATATGTGCAAGAATAAAACAGTTCTGGAAACAATCCTAAGGTTCACATACACCTTGTCTAGCAATAAGTTGTATGTTTAATTCACAGGGACTTATAAGTGCTCCTAGAGACAATATTCCTTCAAACTTGTCCATTTTATTTTACTCCCAAATTCTTTTCCTCCCCTCCCCCCTCTTCTCTCTCTGTCTTGTTCTTTCTCCTCTTTCTGTTGCTTGTGCATGTTTATGAGTGTGTGTTTGTGTGCATGTGTGTATGTGATCTGTACATGTGGGTATGAGTGTTTGTGTGTGCCACTGTGTGTATGCCACTGTGTGTGTACATATGCTTGTGTGGATGCATGCCTGTGTGTGTATAACTCTGTGTGTGTGTGTGTGTGTGTGTGTGTGTGTGTTTATGTGATTCATACATGTGGCTATGAGTGTGTGTTTGGGGTGTGTGTGTATGCTTGTGTGGATGCATTCCTGTGTGTGTATATAACTGTGTTTGTGTGTGTGTGTGTTTATATGATCCATACATGTGGCTATGAGTGTGTGTTTGGGGTGTGTGTGTATGCTTGTGTGGATGCATACCTGTGTGTGTGTATAACTCTGTGTGTGTGTGTGTGTATGCATGTGTGGATGCATACCTATGTGTGTATATAACTCTGTGTGTGTGTGTGTTTATATGATCCATACATGTGGCTATGAGTGTGTGTTTGGTGTGTGTGTGCATGCTTGTGTGGATGCATACCTGTGTGTGTGTATAACTGTGTGTGTGTGTGTGTGTGTGTGTATGGATGTGTGCTTCTGTGCATATCTGTGCACTTGTCTGTGTAGGTCATAGGTGGGGTCTTCCTTCCTAAGGAAGACAGGGTCTTTCATTTGATATGGAGCTGTCCAGGTAGGCTAGGCTCACTGACCAATGAGCTCCAAGAATGAGCCTGTCTCCACTTCCCCAACACTGGGCTTTATAAGGCAAAGGCCCCCATATCCAGACTTTTAAATGGGTGCTAGAGATCAAAATTCAGTTTTTCACACTTTCTTGGCAAGTATGCTAGGGACTGAACCATCTCCTTAGCTCCTCCTACTTTCACCAAATCAGAAATGAAAGATAATAGTCTGTTGTTTTTGAAGTAGGTCTTACTCTCCAGTCCAGGTTGACCTGGAATTCATAGAAACCCTCCTGTCTGGTTATCCCATATGCTGGGATTACAGATACTAGCTGCCACTTTTAGTCTGGCATCAATCTTGTCAAAAGTTTATTCTCTTCTATCTGTACCTAGAGTTTGGTTTGGATATTTTTATTTTTTCACTTTCTGTCAGTTTTGTTTGTTTTGGAGAGCATTTGGGTTCCTTCCATTTGTAAATAGATTGGCTCATTTCTTAGAGAAACTCTGGGGCAGAAGCTGCATGATTGTGAATATGTGATGAGGATGGCTATTGGCAGACGTCGTTTGGGTCATGTGGTAGGGAGATCTGAGTAAGGAGTAGTTCTGGAGGTCCAGGGAGGTAACTAAGCATCCCGAGTGACATGATTCTGATTAGGGGCACACAATTCCTATCTTCTTCTGTGTGCCTTGCCAATCAGTCTCAGAGCTCGATCCCTAATAAAGATCTCTGATGCCCCTACGGTCATTTCTGTATTCCTTTTTAGGAAAGATATCAGCCTCTATCAATACACATGCAGATTAAATTGACTTTGAAGATGAAATTTGGTGTACCTGAAAATCTCAATTGCATAATATAATTTTAAAATAAACATATTTAAAAAACTATGTTATATTTTTAATGGGAATTAAAAATATGAAGCACAGGTGTCAAATTCATAAATTGAACAATGTTAATGAGGAAAATAAAGATGGTGGATGAAAGGAAGGAAGGGAGGGAGGGAGGGAGGGAGGGAGGGAGGAAGGGAAATGGAAGGAAAGAAGACGAGAGGGAAGAGGGAAAGAAGAGAAGGATATAACCAGAAAGCAATAAAAGCAATGAAGAATCTCAGCTTATATTAACATTAATAAAAAAAAACCCTTGCACACAAAAGACCAGTGATGCTTACTTTAGGCCCAAATCATGAATCTAAAATATGAAGAGTTACAGTTTAGGTAAAATTATATCTCTCCTAGTCCTTTGACTTTAGGCCCGAGTTTTTGTTCCGTTCCTAGATTATGATTAGGAAGAATCCTCTAGAATGTCTATTTTCCTCGTCTAGTTGAGAAGACTATTACTTTATCGCATCACACACAGATCATATCAGTTTTGGAACCCTGGAAGAACATTGTACCCTCAGTCCCTCACCAAGACCCCTCCTGTTCTTTTCATTCCATGACTTTATGTGATTTCAAGATGGAGTCCCTCAGATAGTTTTGGGTTGGATCTGATCTATGGTTTGCCTTACAAAAGAAGAAAACACCCCAGGAAAGAAACAAGACAGAGAGAAAGTGTCAGCATGTAGCTTCTCTGAGCATCTGTTAGAGCAGGCGGGTTGGTGGGGTCTGACACAATCAACTCCATGTGTGGTTGATCTCAGCCTGTTTAATATGCAAGTCACCCAGTCCTACCAATAGCATTTGAGTCTTTACACTCCCAGAATGATGTGCAGCATTTGTCTTTTAGCTTACACCCATGGCTCACACATAGAGAAATCCAAGGTTTGTGAAGCAAAGGGTCTGTGTTCCGTGCATTTGTGGAGATGCTAAACATGTGTTTTCAATGTCATTTGACTCATAACAAAGAACACGCTGAAATTAATTTTGAATACTTAGTGAAATTATATTACTCCTCTTTATAACCATATACTTTTCTTCCTCGAAAGCTTAGATTTTGTTAGCCTATTTAAGTTATTAAAGACAAATGTAGCCTACTAGTTGCTCCCCAGTTTGGTAGTCTCAACATCATTTTGTAGTTTCATTTAATGCAACATTCATACCAAACACTTTAAATAAATAAATAAATAAATAAATAAATAAATAAATAATCTCCACAGAACCAACAGGTATTACCATGTATTTGAGGCATGAAAAACCGTTATTAAAACAAAATCCTGTGTTGAACCTTATTTTAAATTAGAATATGTAGTTGGAAACTGTGATGGTTCATTTGACTGTCAATGTGATCTCTTAAAGAAATGCCTAGGGTATGAGTGAGGTTAGGCTTAGGTACACTTGTGGGGAGGGTTCCAAAGAGATTAACTGATGGGACAAGAATGCCCCTCAATGCTAGCAGTACTGACTCATGGTTTGGGGTCCTGAATTGAATAAAAATGGAAAGAAAAAGAAGCACTGGCATTTCATTATTTCTACTTCCTGGCCTACTGAGATGTAAGTTCAAATCCTTACATTACCACAAAGTTGGACCCACAATCCAAACTTTCCAACCACGGTGGGTGTATCACCTGAACTGTGAGCAAATACAGTTTTTCTCCCGTAAGTCATTTCTTTTAAGTGTTCCATCACAAAGATGAGAAAAGGAGCTAATGAACTTATAAAACTATTGAATTCTGAGTTATGGGAAATGCCATGTGATTCTCTGTCACTCCAATATCATAATGAATGAGCTCTCGGGCATTATTCCTTGTAAACTCCATCCTGCAGGTATGCAGAGAGGACTTTACTAAGACAGGTTAGGAACCTTCTGGTGAAGAAGGTTGCTCATCTGCCTTCCTGGGCAGTGCTTAGAACATCCTGAAGAAGATGAGGAATGCTATAAGAGATATATAGATGAACAGTGTAATTATTGCTTGTTTATAAACTTGGATGCGTATGATATCTTGGTTACTTGTGTTGAAAGGGCATCAGAAACTAAGGCATATATCACTTTAAAACTACAGTGAACCTGATTCACTCAACCACTGCTATTTCTCTGATAAAAAAAAAACAACTTCTAAAGAATCAACACAGTTGTGAGACCTTATAAAAGAACAATGCAGTGAACAATGGAAAAATCAGTCCTCATTTGAATGAAGGAAAAAATTAATTAAAGGACTTAAATTTCAAGCTCATGGGTTTGGCCTTTGTGGGCTCGAAGAGATCTCAGCAAAAAGAATGATCTCGATGATTTCAAGAGAGTAACTAGACCACTAATATGAAGACTCTGTAGACGAAGCATTACTTTGAAGGCAAGTGGTAACCACGAGAGGAAAATAACCACAAACTTTGTAGGAGGTGAAATCAAAGAAAGTGCAGTTCATAGTCACATAGTTTAATCCAACATAGTGTCAAAAACCAGACATTAACATGAAAATATCTACTTACTTTCAAATTTCCCCATGCCATTTTTAATATAACCTGGCTTCGGTCCACCTATATGTAGAATATGGCATGCAATCACATACATACACACACACACACACACACACACACACACACACACACACACACATGCACTCACACAAGCACGGGCACACACATATACATGCACATTCATGTGCACACAAACATGTACACATTCAATGTTAAGTTTGCAGCATACAATAACTTTGGCCGAATGTCAGTTGGCACATTAATCAAAATGGCATTTCGCATACATTTATCCTTCAGAGCCAAAACTCTCTCATTCAAGGATCCTAAAGACCACAGACTTGAAATCTTTGTAAAAATTACACCTGTGCTGAATTTATACAGAAAACTTAACTACCATTTCCTCAGTAGTTCATTATAACAACTATGTACGTGGCATTTACAACGATTTTGTTCCTACAGGTAATCTAGATGAGCTCAAAGTAGCCAGGAGGATGTGCGGAGGTTCTGGGCAAATCTTATGCCACTTTATGCAAAGGACCCGAGTATCTAATGGAATTCTGACACCAATCCTGTGAAATTATTAAGAGGTGGATGCTAGAAAATTTGTATGCACTGCTATCACACCAGATTAGATGCTAACAAAGCCCATTGCAGCCAGACACAGTGACTGTCACATATCAGCTCAGTCCAGTACAAATGTTGGTGGCCTGATGCTTTCATATTGCACTGAACTGAGCTTTGGATCTCAAGCTAATACAATTTTCCCTTTAGCCCACCCTCAAGAATCTTTTCCCAGCTCTGCGTTTCCAAATAAGTGGCCCAGGCAGAGGCCTTAAGAGTTCAACTCTGTCTACTTGCTTAGTTCAGGAACGTGAAGCCCCTTCACATTTCTATTTCTGGGGATTAAGATAGACATCGTTGGATTTATTATGAATAAAATTCCCCTACAGAAAATTCAAAACCCAGAAAACCTACCTGTGAGTGTTTATGTAAAACAACTTTATAAATAAGATTTGAACAGATGGAGAAAGCCATTTCAGTTAATTTGTATGTAATGGAGTTGCATGTATTCTACTGAGAGTAGATATCCCTTGGTTATCTGGTGGGCACACAGGCTGTGTTATAGGATGTGCTCAGCGATTTAACCTCTTCTCTTCAGAGTGGTGCGCACCCTGAGTTCGAATGTCCTGTTTGACTATTCTGTATCTGATTTATCTCTAATCTTTGTTCATTTACTAACTACGTTTGAAGCAGGGCGTGCGTGTTTATCTACATGTGCTTACTGAGAACATTTTGATTTTGCCTTTGTATTGCTAGCGTGAAATCAGAATAAACATAATCTAGAAAACTGAGTCATTCAGCTTATTGTTCATGCATCAAAGGAGGTGAAAATTTTAATGACTGTAGGCACCTGAGACATACATTCACAAGGTAATGGGGGTTCATTATGCATGATAAAGAAAATATCTATTTAAATTTGATAACTATACACATGGTATTTGACTTTGGATGCTGATTTTTATTGAACAAATAGCATACTTTCATTCAGTTGAAAACTACTGGCTGAATTGTATGACAGTGCTGGATTCATCTAGACATTTATTATGTATGGCATATGTATGTGTATGTTTGTGTGTTTCTCTGTGTGTTATGATTATATAGCATATTGATTTCTTTTTGTTCATTAATTTTGTTGCAGGTTTTAAATATGTAACTCCATTTTTTACTCTTCAAATTACTTCAGTGAGGTGTGATTAATAATTGTTTTGAAATTCAGTATATTGTATTGATATCGTGGAAGAAAGATGCTTGCGTGTATGAGTTTAGTTCAGCAATATATAAAGTTTTCTTCAACCTTTAAGTCAGAAAACTGCATGACTGATGCTACCTGGGAAAGAGAAGGCTCAGGGAAGGTGTATGTTAATGTATTCATATTTAAATATGGGTACAACTGTAAGCACAAGCACATGCATACACCACAGAAATGACTGGGGAGGCAATGTGAACTTGGTTGATATACTTCAGAATCTTCTTGGAAAGAGAAATACAAAACTCCACCCAGAAGCCCTTTATACTATGTCTGTATGCAGCAGCCATTAGGCACATGTTGCTTATGAGACAGTGGTTTGAAAACAACACTGAAAAGCCTCCACAGGGGTCCCTTACATGACAATTAACTTTATTGCTCAGAGATTATCCTTTCCAGAATTCTGTGTATCTTCACACCATGAGACTTAGCCTTTCAGGGACCTGTGAGTTTCTGGTACTCTCCTCTATGTCTGTGTTTAATCACATGCCAGGGCCTTCTTTTGTGTGGTTGTATGTGGTGGATGAATGGGTGTGGAGACCAGAACTCATGGCTGTGTATTATTCTGTATCACTCTACTTTATTTTGGTCTGGTCTGGCTCTTGCTCTCTCTCTCTCTCTCTCTCTCTCTCTCTCTCTCTCTCTCTCTCTCTCTCCCTTTCTCATGACAGGTCTCTCACTGAACCTGGTGTTCACTGACTCACTGCACTCACTGACTCACTGCACTTGTTGGCCAGTGATCTTCAGGTATCTGAATTTATGGTCTCGTGTTTCTGTGGTGAGCGCAATTCAGATAATTTTCCTATCTAGCTTTTTAAAATAGTAACTTTTATTCTCTAGTCACAGTTCTCTTACCCATAAAACAAAAATGTCACCATTCATGTTTTAAATTTCTTTTCACACAAAAAATAATGCATGAGAATAATTCTATTTGTTGAAGAAAGTAAGCTATTGTAAGGAAGTAAAACCTCGTACTCTTTCACTTACAATATGATTTATAGCTCGTTTGAGGATGCTAGTAATTCCCACCACTATTAACTAACAACAGGGAACTTCAGATAAGCCAGGAAGATGAGAAAATCAGACAGAACACGTTAAAAAAAGTTATATATTGTGTACCACCCCATTCTGTGGCCATAAATATGACAGTCATCCATGAAAAAAATCTGGACATTGTTTAATGCAATCTGGTGTTAACTTAGTTATACAAAGATTTCATATTCCTCAAGACATTAAGGCTTATCTATAATGGATGTTTAAAGAGATGTAAACAAAACATAAATTTTCAGATAGAGGTAATGTTTCTGGAAAGGTTTCTGATAAGGCAACTGTCTTTAACATCTAGCAATTGTCTCCAAAGTGACAGAATTGTGATATTCTCCTTGCTATAGATGAAATAGTATGTAAGTCATGGTTTTCTAGATCTATAGGAAGAAAAATAATAGAATAATTTATTAGAGTGCCTTACAGGTTGGGGGCCAGCTAGTTCAATAATGGTGGTCTGCCAATAGAAAGACTAAGAATCCAGGGTTGTTCAGTCCGTGAGGGTGGACGCCTCAGCTGATCTTCAGTAGATGCTCCAATCCCAGAGAAGTAGGCTCTAATGCCAGTTTGACAATGGACTTGCAGGCCAGCAGTCAGAATGCAAGGACTTCCTTCTTCTATATCCTTTAATTAGGCTGCCACCATAAGACGTAGCACAGGTTAAAGATAGATCGTCCCACTCGGAAAGGTAACAGACTGAAGGTGGGCCTTCTGCTTCAAGTTATTTAATTAAGGGAACTCCCTCCCAGGTGTGCCCAGCTGCTGGGGTTTTAGTTAATTCCAGATGTGGCCAAGTGACAACCAAGAACAGCAACGACACTTAATGTACTCCAAAAATATGGACTTCGGCATTCTAACATGTCATATTCAGTATATAACAGCATTTAGAAACAGAGTGTGTAACGAGTTGAATTGTTCAATATATATACCACACTATTATATGTCAAATACTACTATACTTAATAGGCAAAGAAGTTGTATAGAAAGGAAAATTTCTAGCCCTTATAGTAGATAACACCTTTTAGGGCTAAAACAATGTATACATATATTTCCCAGTAAGAATCGTGTGTTTTTTGCTATGATCTCTATGGCTGTAGTCATGTTTATGCCAAGATGACAGACCTCTTTAAGGTAAACATTTCTTAACAGGTTAATTCTCTAATTCCAAAAGCTGCTATCTGGTCGTTTGTGTGGAACGATACACTCACTACCAGATGAAAGTCTCGGGAGAACAAAATACTCATGGGAAGAAATACATGGACAGAGTGGAGCAGAGACTGAAGAAAAGGCCATCTAGAGACTGCCCCACCTGCAGATCCATCCTCTATACAGTCACTAAACCCAGTCACTATTGCTGATGCCAAGAAGGGCTTGCTGATGGGAGCCAGATATGGGTGTCTCCTGAACCAGAGTCCTACAGCAGAAGGGGTTTGCAACCCCATAGGAAGAACAACAATATCAACCAACCAGACCGCCTCCCCCCCCAGCTCCCAGGCACTAAATCACCAACCAATGAGTACACATGGAGGGACCCATGACTCCAGCCACATATGTAGCAGAGAATGGCCTCGTTGGGCATCAATAAAAAGAAAAACCCTTGGTTCTGTGAAGGCTTGTTTCCCCAATGTAGGGTAATGCCAGGGCGTTGAGGTTGGAGTGGGTGGGTAGGAGTGGGAGCATCCTCACAGAAGCAGGGGGAGGAGGAAGGAGTATGGGAGATGGGGGAAGGGGGACAACATTTGAAATGTAAGTACATAAAATATCCAAGAAAAAGAAAATAAAAAGAAGACAGCACACGATATCTTCTGCCAGCCCACTTCATCCTCAAATGTAAAAGTATATGAAATTCATAGGATATAATGCCGAGCAAGCAACCACTAAGCATCCTCCTGTGAACAGCACCAAGATGACCGAAAAGGTCAAGAAATAGTAGCAGCAGGTTTTGGTGTCTCTTGTGGGTTGCCCTGGTGCTGTTTGTATTCTGATGTTAATTTCGTTTCCTCAAGAGGGGTTGCCCTGATGAGGAGTAGATCACATACTCAGGTGATTTCATGTGAACCTTTTCCCCATTTTAACTAATCAAATAATAGTTAGATCCTATGATTGGGCAATAGGAGGAAGGGTGGAGCTGGAGGTTTTAGAGAATGGGAGAGGAGTAGGGAAGGAGAAAGGAAGAAGGAAGGGGAAGTGGGAGGAAGATATAATGGAACCACATGGCCCAGAGAAGCCACAAGTAACAAGACATCTCAGCTGGTGAATAGAATAATATTGTGATAAGTCTACCAATCTAGGTGTATAGCTTGTAAATATTATAACTGAGTTGTGTGGCTTATACCTGAACTTATTGGGGTTGGAGATTTGCTACAACATCTTCTCTACTTTTCTTGGAAAAGTGTTACTGTTTTCTGCTAGGTTCTTTGAAAAGCTTGGGGTCCCATGGAATAATAAAAGAATCACATGAGGTATATTCATGTTAACAATAAGGGGCTGGACTGACTCTTCGTTCTTCTCTGTTCTTGTCCCCTTCTCCCTTCCCACCACATGCCCATGACCGGCCTCTTTTCCTCTCCTCTCCTCTTCTTCTCTCATTTAACCTCTCCACGTGGAAAAAAGAAAGAGTAAGGGGCTGGAGTTGTAGAGGCTGCTCAAACATTAATAGACTTGCCCCTGATTTGCGGAGGTTCTAGTTTCCTTTCTCGGTAACCATATTTGGAGGCTCACAATCAGCTAATACTGTCTTCTGGTCTCCATAGACATCCCCATGCATGAGGTATACATACATATATATAGAGGCGTGCAAACATACACATTAATAAAACGTGGGAAACTCTGCTTCTTTAGGTCCTCTGTGGGGAGAATAGAACTTAACCCAGGAAAGGGGCAACAGATGTTTTCTGTGATTTACAGATTTGTAAATGAGAGCATCATCAATGAGGCTAAGAATAGTTATGGTGCTTGAAATAGCCATTTCCTGAAAGTGTGGCCTCAAGCACATGTGTTCTTCATTTCTGCACACTTTCTTTCTCTGCAAAATTAGGATAGCTCACATCACTACCTTATAGCCTCATTAGGAGGACTAAGCGAGATATTCTAAACTCAGGACAATGTAAATGTTAAGTAAATATTAGAAAAAGCTGTAGGCTGCCTAGGAACTGAACAGCATCTTGCTGATTTTATCAGCTAATGCACTAAAACATCTTATGAATAATTAAAAACAGGTTTCATCATTTTACAATGCAGGATCTCTCATATGTGTTGATCTCGAAGGCTAGTTTAACATTTTGAAAATGAATGTTTCTAATTTCATGACTTTTTGTTCTCTCTGAAAGAGGGGACAAGGGAGAGAGGGAGAGACAGAGACATACAGAGATAGAAATAGAGATAGAGAAGACAGAGAGAAAGAGAGAGAGAGAGGAGAGAGAGAGAGAGAGAGAGAGAGAGAGAGAGAGAGAGAGAGAGAGAGAGAGGCTATTTCTCCTATGTACAGGCACCCAAGAATGCCAGAAGAGGGCCTTTGATTCTCAGAATCACAGAAGTTGTGAGCCACCTAATGTGGGTCTTGAGAACTGAAGTCAGGTCCTCTGGAAGATCAACAAATATTCTTAACTTGGAAGCCATCTTCCCAGCACCCTCTCTATGAACCCAGGAAAGATAAAGCCAGGACAGCTCAAAGAGGGAATGATTTTGTAGGGCAACAGGAGAAGAGATGGATAGATGAAAGAAAAGTGCTTTCAGCATAGAAGATTATCTCAGGGCATTCCTGTATGAAATTTGTATGTTCTCAGTCACAGGAGTATTTAACACTGGTGATAAGAAATCTGATATGAGGAAGCATCCTTTACTGTAGAGGGACACGTGTCAAGTCATCTTCAGATGGCTGAAGGAACAACCCAGCTAGAACATGAACAGTAGACACAACATCCAAGTGAGAGAAGAGCGGGGGCCATTTCTTGAAACGTATCAGATTTAATATGAAATGCATCCATAGAGAAGAGGCATTGGTGCTAATACCCAAATAATGAACAATCTGTTATTTATTTAAAGAGATGGATACAAATAGAGAATAGTGCTTAATACATTGTTTGATTTCAATTTTCTCACTACAATTTTAGCTTCTAGAATGCTCAAAATTTGAAAAATCCCAGTACAATTATACATCAATTCCCAGGCACATCCACTGCATTTTTTGTCATTGTAGCTAAAGACCTTAAGACCTACTAAAGAGTTTTGTCATCTCCTATTAAAGTTTGTGGGTGGGTTCTATATGCGTCTCCTGCTTCTTATATAAAGAGAAGATTGGTTGTAGACAGGTAGGTAAATGTCAGGTATATAATGAAAAGAGAACGAGAGGAAATCTAGGTAGAAGCGGGATGGAATCTTCCATGATTGTTGTCTTTTTTCACCATATATTGTATTGTAATTATCAACACATTGATAGATCGACATATTGAGTGGAACTAGGAGGGAAAGCCAACACCTTTGTTGATTATATAGATGCACTGGACAGATAGGTTTGCATTCCACTTCTTATTACCTCAAGGGAGAGCTATCCTGTTCTTGGTCACAAAGATTACCAGTCCGTACCACAGGCAAGAGACTGCAATTCAAGCTATTCTCTTTGGTTTGGTGCTAGGATTTTGTGTTATGCAGTAGCTGGTACATAAGTTCACCTTCTGCAAGGATGGCAGCTAAGCACAGGGCCATGCCCTGGATCATTTTGGAGAAGGAAATTGAATCCTTCACAGTCATAGGAGGCAGCGTGTAGCTGTATATCTAGGAGTGAGGACTACCTCCTTACAGAGACGACAGGGGCTACAGCTGGAAGTGGGATAATGAATCAGGGTGGGGAGGTCCAGTGTTGTAGCAAGGGCACTCACTGTCTAAGAAGACTGACTCCTGGAGAAACACTCACAGTTCTTTCAGCTTTGTTGAGTCTAATGGTTTCACTTCATTTATTACATGAGAATACTGATGCTCAATGAGCGTCCCAATCATCCAGGGACTAATTCAGCAAACAATAGAAGTGTGCCTCCCACGTGTTCAGAGAGGGGAGTTTTATAAAGTATCTCTTCCACATGAATGACAGAGAAGGCAGAACACGCTGGGATTTGATTTCTGGCTGTCTGGGGGAAGTTTTCAGAGCTTATATTGTTTAAGCTCTATTATTTATCATGTGATCGACAAATAAAAGGACCTAACAAATGTTTGTTGGATGGATAAAGTCCAGAGTTATGTAGCCCTGCTCTCGTGTAAAGGAGACAGAACCATGTATAAATGTGCGATTGAAACACAAGTTAATTCTACAACAAGTATTTATTGATAACGCGCAATGGCATCACTGTGTCACTTCTAGAGAATATGAAGGAGCACATAAGGACAGCCATGCTTGAGGGATGATAAAGAAGAGTGGAGCAGCACCCTCACCCACCTTCGCACATCTCCACACACCTGAGATCTGAACAGTACATTCTTCAATTCATTTTCTCAAACGTGTCTGATGGGTATCATCTTGCAAACCCTCACCGATTTCTCCCTCCCATAAGCTTTTATAACTAACATGATATATACTCAATATTGGCAGAAAATTTTTTTAATGTTCTGATTATTTCTCTTAGAAGTTCTTTTGAAGAGTATGCTTTAATTAAAACAGAATTGCAGCCAGTTCCAACAGGTTCAACATCCCCTCTCCTTCCTCCAGCCCCTCTCTTGAACACTCCCATGACTTATTTCAAGACTGACACAATTTTTTCCAGTGAGTTTTAAATTTAAAAAGAATTACGTGTTTGGTTATTTTGCCTACATGCACGTCTGTGTAATGAGTGTGTGAGTGCCCTGGGAAGCCAGAAAACGTTGTTGAATCTCTTCAGACTCCCATCATAAATGGCTGTGAGGGGTCATGTAGATGCTGAGAATCGAATTCAGGTTTCCTGAAAGAGCAGGCAGTGATCTTAACTTCTGAGCCAATTCTGCAGCCCCTCCTAGTGAATGAGCATTGTCTATGTTTTGCCGCCATAGGAAGAGCAGCAATGTTATATTTTGATAGCTTAGTTTTATAAAAAAGGTTTATTTGAAATAAAGGAAATGCAAATGACTTATTCTACTGGGTGGGTTTTGATTTTATAAACTCATTGTGTATACTCATTATATACAGGACTGTTATATATAAGAAAAATTTAAATGTGTGTTGAGCATATTCTTCTTATAAGTACCATAAAACCTAACATTGTGTGGATCCATAAAGGGTTATTGTCACTCCCTGCTTTCCTTTGACACACTGTATTTGTATCTTGACATATAATATAAACTTACAGAAAAACATTATGTATTGGGTGTTGGTAGTATTTAGACTAGCCCATATAGGACACGGGATATATTTACAAATTAATAAATATGCAGATTAATAAAAATGTATGAAATTAATTTCTTATAACCTATTTGCAATTGTTGAAGGCAAAATCTGGCAGTTCTGCAAGCAACAGAATTGAATAGGTTGGCTCATATTTTCAAATCATGTATTTTTGTGTATTAAAAGCTACATAAATTAAAAAACAAGTGAGGTGAGTTTCAATTAAGCTTAGGAAAAAGAGGCTACTAAATTATCCCTTCCATCTGTCTTTTGTCTGTGTGTCCTTTATCCTCCATTAAAACCCTTTTTGTACAAGTGTGTTGTTTCTTTTTATGATGTTGAAAGATGGATTACCTTTTATTAGTGGCAAAGACAAGACTTGTTTTACTTCATGCAAAGTGTGCACAAGGGGAAATTTCAATTGTTGATTCCCCGAAACTTTCGCAATTAAACAATCAAATTTTCCTCAGAATTATGAACTCTTAACCACAAACCAGCGTCTTTTCTCCACTACGTCTCAAAGTGTTTATACTCTCACCTGCAGCCAGGACTTTATTTTGCTATATAAATTTCTTTCAGAATCCCATAATAGATGACTGATGTTTCAGAAGTAGATGAATCTTTTAACATTTTAATATTCAAGATTTCAATAAATACTTACTGCATTTTAAATCTCGAGCCTGGCATTTCTCTATCTCACATGAATATATTAGCAGTCTACACAAAGCACACAAGCACACAATTTAATGATTTGAATTCTATTCATTAGCTGCACATGAAAGTCATGTCATGATTCAGTTTTCACAAAATGAAGAAGTGGATTTAAAACTCTGCTGATTACACAAGACGACACGCATGCACACTTAAATTTGTTAGCCTTAATAATAGAGGAGTTTTCTATGTGCTTAGTAATAAAAGTATATCTCACTCAATTTCAATATGTACCCGCTTGCTCGCCCTAGAGTGGAGTGGTGCATTCACACTGAATTAATATATTAACCCACATCAGAGCTGCTTTTAAGGATGGTGTCATTGTCTGTGTGCATGTATGCAGGGCTGTCAAAGTTAGTGTATTTCCTGTGCTACCATCTCAGAGATCTTTTTTCAAATGTTTTCATGTCGTATTATTTCATCTACACGTTTAACAAGTAATTTTTGCTGCAGCGTGAGTTTTCTTTGGAGAGAAAATTTGAAAGTTAGGTTTATTTTAATTTTAGAAAGATGCACTTAAACTGCATACACTGGGTTTAAATGTCACTTTCTGCTAGAGTTCTAGTTGAACCTAGATGACTGCTTTTCCTTCAGGTTGTAACTACTGTAATTTTTTTCATATGTCAAGCACAAATATGTAGTTTAGTGCTTTTGTCTGTCTAAGGATTAGAAAAGGGTACTGATTTTTAATAATTTATTTACTCATCTTTCTAATTTGTATAAGCTTTAAAGAAATAGTTGTGTATGTATATTTTAGATACTTTACATTTTGGCTCTTAGCCTACAGCAGCACAGCCTAATAGGGAGAGGGTGGGCTTCTCCTTTAAGACCACAGCTATTTTCACAGCCACAGGCCCAATGTGAGCTCAGCATCTGTTACAGACAGGGATGAGTGAGCCCAGCTAGACTTGGGGTTTGGAGGAGGTCAAAATCTATTTTGCTGACATTTCTGTCATGTTTATTAAATTGCATTCTTCTGAATGCAATTAAACTCTTAAGAAATATCGCATTTATCCCTAAATACACATGCAGTGCACTTTGAGTAGTACAGTTGATTTTTTTCAAGCAATTATAGAAATCCAAAGCAAGTGCTTTGCCCTAGCTAATAATGATTTTTAGCAACATCAGCCTTCCCACTTTTGGTTCAACCTAACCCTAAGAAGGAATTCGACCAGGACAAGCATCTTCCACGGAAGATAAGCTTGGACGATAAAGGGATGTGTCCACAGGCTGCCATCTTATTTTAATATCTCATTTGTGAAGACATATTTGAGAAATCATGTAAGACACATTACGAAATGATGAGGCAGTGGGAAACAGGAACCAGAGCTCTCGTATCCAATAAACGGAGCAGCCAAGATTAATTAAATGTATAAAATTATCCAAAGCACATCCTGGGCAAGGTGTTTAAAAGGACTGCAGCACACGCATTCATCTCAAAGTGTTGCGATTACCATTTCAACATTAAATATTCACTCCACCCACTCAAGACCTCAGAAAAGAGAGTTTGGGGATATATTCTGAATAGTTTTGTTTTATGTACTGCCCTTTGGAAGGCGATACAACAGCCACAGGAAGAAACGCTGGGTCTGTGACGTGACTTTTCTGTTGAACTGATGTGGGATGTCCAGTGACTGTCACCACATTGCAGTTGGAGTTTCAGTGTAAGAAAAGGAGCTTAACACTGAAAATCTCCACTCCTGCACCACTGCTTCCTGGTATCCACGATATGGACCTTCCGGCCTCGATGCAGGAACATTTGCTTTTACAAGGTGTGGGGGAGGTTTTAGGCAGGGTGCTCGCATTGGGAAGGTTAGCAGTTACGCAAACGTGACTGTTCTAATTGTCCTCTACACTGCGAGCAGATTGGCAAACCCACCCTCAGTCTCAGGATGGGGAAGTCAGATACAGAGGGTACGAAAAGCTTTCGGTTCTCAGCTTTAAGACATTTAAGCGTAACGTTGCCTGGGCTTATGTTGTATTTCCTTTCTATTTTAAAGACAAATACTACTTTTCTTTGTTTATAGGAAGGCTTCCTATATCACACATGATTCCTTACTGAGGTATAATACTATATATATATATATATATATATATATATATATATATATATATATATATATATATATCCTGTTTGTTATTTTGGAAAATTAAAAGCAACATTAACTATTTGACATTTTTTATTATTTAACACAGATGATAATAAATTCTAATATATTTGCATTTCATAACACAGAGGGGGCAATTACTAGCTACTTCCTATCACAAAACCAGATAGGAATGGAATTTATTCAAAGTCAGTAAAAGAGTGAAGTTGAATTATGCTTCTGCCTTTCATGATCAACACCAATATCTAAAGTAAAAGGTAATCAAATACCCTGCACGTGTAGAGAGAGGACCCAGGTGATTCCATTAACTCTTTATTACAGGAGACATAGTTCTCCAGAACAGAAAGTCTACTGTCCTGCACGTGGCCACATTCATTTCTGAGATTCTAAAAAGTCCCTTAAAAAGGCAAACAAATCAGCTCATGGGGAGCTGGTTCTTGGATGTGGTTCTAGAGAAGCTGGATTCACGCACACATTTTCAGCTGCAGATTTAGAGCTTAGAGCTTTACTTCTCACTTTACTTAAAGCCATCCTAGCAGCCAGACACAACAGGCCCCAACCTTCCTTCCTTCTAACTAAAATAAAAGCAGGAGAACCTGAACCTTAATCAGTAAACAAGGATGCCTTGGCCCCAGGCTAGCAAGGGAGGTAAGTAGAAACAGAGGTCTGTCTGTGAGTTTGCAAACTCCTCTAAAGGCACTTTTCCATCACCACTTTCTAAGGTCTCCCAAGAGCCCCTTCAGGGATGTGCACCCAAAATTTAAAGGGAACTCCCCCCTGCCCCCGATTTCTTTGCATTTCGAAAGCCACGTTGCTTTATTTGACATTGGCGCATTAAGTGAGCTGTAATATGTGAACAGCTATAAATAAATGATTACATTTAAACAATCAAGAATTTATGGCATATCTTCCTCTGAGCAAAGGAAAACATTTAATTGAAAATCAGGGGTTAATTTAGATTCACGTTATCTACAAACCCGGAGCAGCAAGAATCAGAATCCTCAGCCTCAGCTTGCACTGCTCTCTCTCCTTTATTTTCTCAGGCCTTTTTTTTTCTCCCAAATATTTTGTGCTCACAGAAAACCCCATGGAGAGTGTTAATATCCAACAGTTGAACTGTTTTGTAGAGGACATTCATGATTTCCATGGCTCACTTGGAATGTGATTTAATTTTTTTCCATGATAAGAAGATCTGCCCTTTTTACAAATCTTGTTTGCAAGTCATTAGCACCTAGACTGGTCACAGGAACATCTGTTTAGAAATAAAATTTATAAATTACAGAGGGTCGAGTAATTTCTTTTTTCGTTCTTAGGATCTTTCTAAACAGGTTTTGTTATAAAAATTCTGACTTACACTTTCTAGGATTATTAGGGAAAGATACAGAAGGATATAAAATGGTTCCAGTGTTTCTAGTCATTCCTGCTTAGATGCACACATACACATAGCAACACACACACACACACACACACACACACACACACAAACATACACATATGCATATATAGGTTCTCAATTAAACACAATGCTTTCATAAATTAAGTTACCTTCCTATGTCTCAAGAACTACAGTGTCTCACTCTGAATTTCCCTATATAATACTCCTCCGACATAGCTTTTTGTCAATAACCCTATCGCTGTTATTTCGATAAGAATGCGTGAATCTGGGGCTGGGGATTTAGCTCAGTGGTAGAGCGCTTACCTAGGAAGCGCAAGGCCCTGGGTTCGGTCCCCAGCTCCGGAAAAAAAAAAAAAAAGAATGCGTGAATCTTATACTTTTATTCTAAATTCGAGTTCACTCATCATATCTAACGCCCTTGAAGCAATTTCAAATTACTGTTATTACATGGGTCACTAGAAACCAGAAGCACCGATATAAATTTTAAAAAGAGAGAGAGAGGGAAAAAAAAAAGGAGAAAACCCCCTCATGCAATTAGATCCTGCCTAACGGTTGGTTTAATCAATTTGATTTTTATCCCGGAATACAGTCCTTCCTCTTAAGCTGTCAGCGAGCGAGATAAGAGCCAGTGGTGTAGACGGGCTGTCTTCTCTCCGTGGAGATGACAGCCACATGGATTACTAAAGCATCGCCGGCAATGGAGAGCAACGGCCTCTGCACCCTCATCCAGGGCGCAATCTTTCTATTTCATTAATTTTTCATGGAATTTCATTTCACAACAAGCTGGCGTCTGCCATCCATCTGCTACACTTACTGTGTCCCCTTTGCCAACTTTTTATTCGCATCTCACAGCGTTCTCGGGCTGCTCTGCTGAGATCCCCAATTTACTTTGGTGGATCTGCCTTGTGGGGTTGCTTCTAAAAATCGCTTCCAGTCCCCCGAAAGATCTGTACACCCAAGCACCCTGGAACAAGAGTTTGATTTCAGGATAACTTTTTAGTTGCTGTTAGGTACTCCAGAGTATGGGACATTGTCTGCCGATGCTCAACTCAGTCAAATTACTGTTTGCATTACCATTTAGATACTTCCCTAAAGTCCTTCCCTAGTTGATGGGCGAAGGATACTTCTCACTATAAATGGTGTCCTTCCGTTTACCTTGAATGGGTATCAATAAGCTGTGTTAATAGGGAGAGTTTTGGGTTGAATTCTCAGAAACCAGCCACTATACATATTTGTATATAATAATGGGTATATCCTTAAGTATTCTATTTAAAAAATTACTTTCGGGCCAGTGAATAGCTTCTTTGGGGGGACATATACTAACAACAACAACAAAAAAAAAAGGAAAAGCAGATACACAACACACACACACACACACACACACACACACACACACAATGTGTGCCATTTCAATACAGGAGAATACCAAGGTGTATTTATAAGATTGTTAAAAAAATTATTATCCTGACAGTCTATGGCTAGGGGTTAAATTTTAACTGATTTATTTTTATGGACTAGACTGTTTTTAGGAGGTCTCCCTCTTAGACTACCTGGAATGGTCTGCTGCTAATAACAATTAAGAAAAAGCCTTGAATGTTAACCTTTTTTTTTCTTTTGAGGTTTAAATGAATGCTTTATACATTTATAGTATTTATACATTGTTATTTTCTAATGCCAGCAGCATTATTCTCTATAAAGCACCGAAGAGATGAAATTATTTATAATCATTCTTCCAAGAATTAAGAAATAAGGGCAGTCTTTGAATCTCCATGTCCTGCTGAGGGCAATACCCCAGTGATGTCAAGTGATGGTCTTCATTAACTATTGCTTTCCTAAAGTCTGTAACTGACATTGGAGGAGGAGAAACAGCCATATTCCACACATCGAATGGGTCCAGTCCCTACTTTGACACATGTATAAACACCAGATGCTTTTGCCTGTCCTCCTCAGTATACTTTCATTTTGCTGATGTGTGCGTACCTCCCATAAGAGGAAGATACTCACACCCTCACACTTCCTGTTTGTCTAGACAGTGTAAAACACTCAGACATGATTTCTAAAGAAAATCCTAACAGAAAGCACCACCTACGGAGACCATACAAAGGTGAATGGTTTGAGGTCTCAACAAAAGAAGACGAGGATCGTCCTTAAAGTTTATCTTGCAGAGGAACGTGGGCTTCTGCTAGGTGACCCCAGGAGGCGTGCTCTGTGACTAAGTTTTTCTGTTTTTAGGTCTTTGGAGGTCCACATTACTTCCTGTGTGGTACAGTGACAGACACCTACCCTGTGAAAGAAACCACCCCATTTTCAAGATGATGGATTGCGTTTACCAATAATCACATCCTATGATTACCGCAGTTAGCCTGTAGCTAGAGTGTTATAGCTTAGAGCATAGACTGTTGGATCACAAAAAGCATACGGGACCCGAGACACCTTTCAAGCCTACACAGAGAAAATAAAAGATCTTTAGTCACACTGACCAACTGATGCTGTGGTTCACTTTTAAAATGAGGCTTCACTGAGCAGGAAACATAGATGCACATACGCACTTACAATTATATTTATTAACTTATTTGATAAATTAATAACATATTTATCAACTTGTGAGAATAGGTTTATAGCCAGCATCTTCCCTTGCTACTTAATGACCTCCCTAAAATTCCTCAATTACCTCCCATGCATGTGCTGTCTTTCATGTTGGCTAGGCTCAGAACTTGGCGATGCCATTCCATCTCGGTAAAGATATGTGATCATTACGATGAAATTGAAAGACATCATTGCATTTGTCATACAAGTTATTACATACGAGCTTATATTTCCCTGGGAGATGTGAAAAAAAAATTACTCTCTCCTATAGCTGGGTAAGCTACATTGTTAACTTTGCCAGTAAAGGGGAATATTTAATGGTTTCATGTTACTGTCCGACCACAATAGCTGTTAGAAGGTACCACAGGAAAGGCCACTTAAACACAGGTCCACACACAATAGAGACCGGTATATGCTTACCTATTGCCTTTGTTATGAAAATTTGGAGCCTTTCTACAGTCAAAATTTCTAAGGATACAAATACTCGCTGTAAAAATTTTGCTTTGGGCTGTCATGGTTCAGTTTATAGTAAATAAAGACTTTCTTGGGTTTCTTTTTATTCCCTTCCAAAATAAATGCCTGACACTTCGTGGTAAAGAAAAAATGAAGGAAGACGAGAATTCCCTTTAGCTTACATTTCTACAAATTGTGTTATTATAAATATTGCTCCATTTTCTTGGCTCCAAATAGCTAAGCAGACTAATAAAAAAAATTAGGAGGCACTAACCAACATTTGAAGTATAAAGACAATTTTTTTCTTACTTCTTTAAAAGTGTTATTCATTGTTGAACTGTTCAAAGCGTGGCTTTCTTAATATCCATGCCATTTTCAGTCAGTAGCACAGAGCCATAGAAGAAATCAGTAAGGCCGTTTCAAAATATTTTCAGGTAACAAAGAGAATGTCAAGCTAATATTTGAGCTGTTTAAGAATTGAAGTACAATTATAAAGTCAGCCCCTTTTGCAATCAGAGGTCCTGAAACATTCAAAGACATCATTAGGTCTCCTTTGCTCTCAGGGATCCCGATGTGCGATTATTATCAAGGACTGTGTGCTTCAGAGTTTTATGTTCGATTAATTTGTGCTATTAGGAATCATATGGGACTCAGAAACAGTTAGCAAGCACTTAGGAAACAATCTAGAAGAAACTTACCTAGGCTCTCTAACATATCCAATCTATAGACAGAGATTCTAGGAGGGTTAGTACAACTACGCTGTTTCACAGGGTATCCTGCATGAGCAAGATTTTAAAAAAAATCCTACTCACTAAGTTGTGTCTGCTCTGCATAACACTACAAACATCTTAAAAACTAAAGAAAACCAAAACACCTTTCAGATCCTGGTAAGAACACAGAACTTCCACAAACTCACAAGGAACTAGCATCAGTGCGAGTTCCTCTCTGAGAAAGAAGGGGTAGCATTGGAACCATCTTTTAATCTTTTGGTGCATACAGGCTAAAGATGCATTCTGTGGCACTGCTTATCACACTGGAGGAATTGCTAATTTGACAAAAATGCTTGTGTGGAAGCCCTGCACTTGTGGTGACATTGACTAAGTTCTGGGAAGCTCATTTTTTCAGCAAAATCAGTAACAAGGCACAGCCTGAGTTTGTCAGCTACAACCTGCCATCCGATTGCCTCTCCTTTTCTGGTTTGCAAGATTTAATTTTCTTTCTTTTTTTGCTACCAATAAGACACAGCGTTTGTTTCTTTATAGGCACGATTTCTGCAAGGACGTGCCTTGTCCTCTTTGTCTCTGCCAGTGTTTACATGACCACCCGGTATCTCACTAAGGAAAAAAAAAGGCAATTTGGGAAGGCAATTGCCAGGGTTTTGCCCTCTTTTTTTCCTCTGAGACAATTTGGATGGGAGGAGCTGGAACGAGAGCTCTTTCCCTTTTTTATGTGCATTGGCTTATGTGAGTGTTTCTTTTGGCTCCCTGTGATATTGTTGGCTCCAAGTGTGTCTAAGTGCCAGCCTTGGGTCTCTTGTAGGAACGGTGGTACCCAGGATACAAGCATCAGAGAAAGGATGCTCCACAGCTCAGCCCTCTCAGCTCTCTTCTCAGTGTCTCCTGCCAAATATTTTCCACGGAGCGTCTGGCTGGCTGGCTGTAATCTGGTTTGAGGAAAGCCCCCAGGCTATTTACAAAGAGGTTTGAACTCACAAGTGCCCTACTCAGTGTGGACATCCCCAGAAGCATCCTAAAGTGAAGACAAGAGAAAACCGACAAGAGGCCACCGAGATCTGAGGAAGGACGAGGGGAAGAGACAGGGGAGAGTTGCAGCGGGCACCAGCACCGGAGCGCTCGCAGAGCGAGCTTCTTACCTTTCCTCTTGGACCTTCTCCTCCTTCTCCTCTTGGACTTGCATTTGAGCTGACTGCTTAGCCCTCCAGACCCTCTGCCACTCCCCAGGACAGATGCCATGCCAGTCGGGAGACCCAGAGAGGAGCCGGTCCTTAAGCAGTTTCACCTTTCTTAGTCTTGCTGCTGCGGCCGCAGCCGGGAGTATTTCTGGTTTTGCAAATCAAGTAGCAGTCTCACTTTTTAGGACTGAGCACGCCAGCAAGCACCTTCTCTATAATCGTCCCGTCGCTTGGTTCCAGTTGAGCTGAAAGCCTCGGATGCACGCCGGAAAGCTGAACCCTTCTTTAGGCAGAAAGCTCTGGGAAAGATATTCCCGCGTGTCGTCCTGAGCACCCTGGAGCTCTCTCCTCTTCCTCTGGGCTCCAGAAGCAGGGCTGCTACTTTTGCGCCTCTGCGAGTTGTTTGGCACCATCCACTTTAAAGCCAATCACGCAGGGAGCTCGTCTATTTGCTGCCGCAAAGTCTAATTAGATCCAATCACAACTGTCTTCTGGCTCTGACATCAGCAGCACCAGCTCCACCGCCTCTGGTAGCTTGCAAACTCAGCTCCCATTTGGATAGATGGAGCCGCCCAGGAGAGAGAGAGAGGTTCCAGAGGAAGCCACAACCACATGAAACTGGTTTTACTGGGTGAAGTCCGGCGGGCGGTGCAGTTTACAGGAGGGTGACTACTTGGGATGTCAAGGCTTCTTGCTGCAACCACTTCATATGCTCAAACCACACAGGAATCGATCACTCAAACCTAGTAGTTTTTAACTAGTTAACTTACTAAGATGCTCGTTGTGTGGAGAGGGAAGGATCTCTCCCTGTTCAGGATTTCACCTCAGAAATAATCTGAGATTTCTAAGAGCCAAAGAGAGGAGTTCTTTAAGGATTGTTTACTCGGAGTCCTTGTTTCTGTCTGTTTGCATGTTTGTTCTGCTGAGTTCCCACTCCACTTCCCTTTCATATCCCAAGGCTATTCCTCTTGAAAAGGAACACGCATCAAAACGCCTGTTAGGGTTCCAGCTGAATCTTATAGAGAGGGGATCCTCATGCTGTTTCATTCACTGAAGGAAGAACAATCACAGGAGAGACCAGGGAGAGGGGAGCGGGGAAGGGAGGGGAGGGAGGGAAGGAGGGAGAGGGAGGAGAGAGGGAGGGAGGGAGAACGATTTCCCATGGCATTTTTTACATTTACGTAAAGAATGTAACATTGGGGAAGAAGTAGCCTGCGAATTGAAATGATGTTAAACAATTCTATTTTCAGGGATATACTAGGTTTCCATAATTGATTCCCAAGGTGAAAATCATGGCGTGTAACTCAGAGGGTCCAAGTTGACCTCAGTTGTAGAAAATTCTTCCTAGGCCCATTCATGTCACCTGGGTCTGAGGACAGAAGTCAGGAGCAGTGCTATGGCCCCCCCAGCTTGCAAAGAGTTGAGTGTTTCGTCTGTAGTCAGACGTACAGCTGCAGAACCTCAGCTGAGAGACCTAATCCAAGGTCTCCCTACTTAAGTGCCTGCAGAAAATCTGTCACCAAGTGGAGCCACCAATGGAAGGGCTTTCAGTGAAAGCCACTCACAGACATCCCATCAACACTTGACTATAGGAATTTATAAGGACCCTCTCATAGGCTCATAGCCATACCATCATGCTACCTCTGAGACTCACACATACTGAGTCTTAATTCACTAGGACAGTGAGTAAGAGAGGCATAGAAGAGAATCTTGAAAACAATATACAGTTTTGGTGATACAGAATTGCGAGACTAAAACCTAAATGCAAACAGTTAAGAATTCACATCTGACTTAAACATCAGTTATGGCAAATCTTGGAAAATCTTTATCTTTCTTGAAGTTTCTCAGTTTGTTTATTTTGTTCCTGATGCATGTAATAATCCCGAACAGAAATATGGCTGTTTTCTGTATTTTGTGTGTGACGATGCATCACAGATGCTATCCTTAGACCTCTAGTGAGGTCAGGATAAAAAAAAATGGGTGTCTCCATCCTAGAAGCAGAAGTGGTTTATGATGGCAAATATTTACACTCAAGCGTGGTCTCTAATATGCTTTCGTTTGTCATCGCCAGCAGGGCTTAAAGTGAGCAGTGTTGACAGTCTGCCACTCTTCTGATGAGTCCTTTTGCTTTTTGTCTTTTCCCTGGATCACTTGAGCATCACTTGGCAGCCTGGGAAGACGAAGAGCAGCTGGAAGAGGCATCGGGATCAGGAGCCAGTCTCAATCCATTGCCCATCAGGAGCCATCACTGATGGAGCTTGTGCTAATTATATCCAGTTGCTATCCTTCCCATGGAACAGAGAACTAGCAAAGGGGCTTCCAGAGAAGAAGCAGGCTGGTCCAAAAAGCCAACTAGAGCTCCACAGTTTGGCATGTGCCGGTAAACTGTACAGCTAGGTGAGCACAGAGGTGTGTGGACCACGCTCCCTTTATTGTTTGTGCTCACACCCAAGTGTCTCTCTCCCCAGTGTCAGTCATGTGTAACATCCCATGGTTCTCGAATGCCTCTTACAAGCACTGTAAGAAGATGAGGGTGCTTATTTCTGTAATAAGAGCTGACATCCTGTCCCCAGCTCACCACTGCAAAACCCTGAGCCCAGAGATGATAACTTTTTTGTGTGTGTGGAACGAATAATAATTTTCAAAGAACAGCTAAAGTTTAAATATTACTGTGAAGCTCCCTGAACTTCGAGCAAAACATATTGCAGTGCGGAGCTGAAACAAGGCCGGTTTTGTAGATGTCTCTTCGTATTGACTGTGGCTCTAATTATTAGGAAAGCAGCAACAGAAAGGTCCTGACTTATGCTTATTATGCTGGTCCATCCAGCTATCCCCTATCTTTTCTTAGAATCAAAGTACAGTGTGAAGAAGGACCACCAAAGACGGTGATATTATCAAGGCTTGCGTAGACTTTTTCAATATTATCCGAAAGGAACACATGTCAGAATCCTATAGTCTCACAACTGGTGCTACTTGGAAATGATAGAAACTGGGGAAACCACTGAGGCAGCGCAATCCTTTCTGCTCATCTTGCTCTTCAGTATATAGGTGCACGTTGAGCTGTGCGGACGTAGCCTGTTTCCTCTTTGGAAGACCCTTTGCTAGTTCTCTGTTCTGTGGGGAAAACATGTAATTAGCATATGAGACATCGTGATGACTCCTGACGGGCAGTGGACTGAGACTGGCTCCTATTTCTTCGAGTAAGAGAATCAAGGAACATGCACCATGAGGCACAGCTGCACAGATGATGTGTTCGAGAACAAATTCAAGTCTTCCTAATCTGGTCATGAAGGGTTTTCCTTTGGTCTCCTGTATTAGTATACAACCACACACGCTTATTCTTAATGGTTAATATAAACTTATAAAGTCTTTGATCCATTTATTAGTGGATTTACATTAGCACGTATGAATTTAACAATGAAAAGGACATTACCGAGTGTGTGTGTGTGTGTGTGTGTGTGTGTGTGTACTGTGATCACAAAACCTCCTTTATTACTTTCCTTTTTTAGTCTACAACTTCCTTTCCTTTTTCACACCGCACATAGCCTTCTCTTGCATGTTTGCATACATGAGAACAAGTATGATATTTCTCTTTACAGGTCTGACTTCTTACACACAATATGATCACCTTTGTTTCTATCCATTTTCTTACAAATGAAATAATTTTATGATAAGTAAAAACACCTGTCTACCTACCTGCCTGTCTGTCTATCTATCTATCTATCTATCTATCTATCTATCTATCTATCTATCTATCTATCTATCTATCTACCTATCTATCATCTACCTATCTATCTATCTATCTATCATCTATCTATCATCTATCTATCAATCATCTATCTATCTATCTATCTACCTACCTACCTATATATCTATCTATCTACCTACCTATCTATCTATCATCTATCTATCTATCAATCATCTATCCATCTATAAAGGAAATAATACATGTCTTGTTTCTTTGATCTGTGTCTCTATTCATGGGCACCTAGGGTAGTTCTTCAATTCCTGATAATGTTTGCATCCTATAAACTGTTTATTTAAAAATACAGCTAACTTTATCTCTTATTGGTCTGCAAAAAACAAGTAGGAACACCAATATAAACAAATGTGACTTGCTTAGAGTCAGGATTCTGGTTAATATTCTCTCCCTACCAGACAATTTCACTAGGTGGGAAATATCAGAACAAAGGTTTCCCTGGAGATATTTGTGCTTCCTGACTCACTACAGCATCATACATGGTATTAAGTTATTATTTTTACAAACAGAGACACGGTAGAGGAAGGCTATTTTATTCTTTCATCTTCTGTCATTGTTCTTAAATTTAAATAACTCACATCAAAGAACTCGGGCATGAGACCAGAAAATATCTCAGACTGATATTTTTTGATAACAGCCGCTGTATAAAATGTGTCCTTATTCACATTCCCGTCAAAGGGTGTGGAAACAGGCCGCTGAGAAAAGGCTTCGTGGAGGGGTCCCAGGGAGCAGAGAAGAACCTTGAATGTGAAAATGCTCTCTATCTCCTTCTCCTACTAAAATTGAATTTTCCCTTTTGTTCTTGGATTCTTCTCTCCCAGACATGCCTATGGTTTGTGAACACCCAATGCAAACTTAACAATTTTTGGAGTGAACATGGCGTGGGCCAGATTCGCAAAGTTCCCTTTTAACATTAAAGAAGCCACAATGAAGTTTCTAGGTAAAATAATTCAGATAGACAGTATTTTTATTGGTGATAACTATACGTTTTTAATTTGCTTATGCATGTATTCTATTTTCAAGAAAAAATATACTTAAATTCTGTATTAAAGTTGAATAGAACAATCGCTCAGAAAATACAGAGCAAGAAAAATAAGGAATTTATAGTACAGTTTGTAAAGGGCTTGCCTCACACGCATTGGGATCTAGATACCCAGAACTACATGGATCACACGGGGTAGCAAGCGCAAGTACACCCAGTGTTGCAGATGTAGACGAGAGGTGATCAAGCATTAAAGTCATCTGTGGCTGCATGGCAAGTGTGAGATCAGCCTGAACTACAAGAGACCATCCTCCAAGAGACAAAGAAAGCAGCCTACATTTATAATTACAAACTCAAACTTCAGATTCTCCTTCTTTGGTTTCCATGTGTACTGTGTTGTCAAAGACGTTGCCCTGTCTCAGACTTTATGTATAAATGAGTGGAAAGGATACAGCAGAATTGTTACGTAGGTTAAATAGGATCAAGCATGCAGAGCTGTTTATGAATAGACCACAAAATGATGAAGTCAAATGCCATGTTTGCTGTCTTCCTGTGGCCCATACGACATTGGTTTTTAACTCTTGGCTTACACCCATGAAAAAAGCATTCAAAATCCCAAGGTCCATTCACGGGCCATTTCCCATTGCCAAAGAGTGCAGCCCATGAGGTTCATCAGTCGCACACCATGGGTGACCCTGAGGCATCAATCTTTCCCCGGGGCTAATTGGAACAGCTAATTCCATTTTTTTCTCTAGGTTCAGATCATTCTCAGGATGGAACTGCCAGCTACGGGGACAATGTGCAGCATCACTGTTTTATAACTGTAACCTTTTGAAAGAGTCAAGTATGCTATCTTACTACTAAATATTTGCACAGGATATGGGAAATAATGACAATGACATAATTCTCCCCTTTCAAGATAGAGTCAATTACTTACATTTAAAAATTTAAAATGCTTTTGGTTGCTAGTTTCTAATATATTACACCTATGATTCTATTAAATCATAAATAGGGTGGGGAGGCGGGAAAGGATGGATGGATGGGGGAACACCCTCATAGAAGTAGGGGGATGGGATAGGGGGTTTATGGACAAGAAACCAGGAATGGGGATAACATTTGAAATGTGAATAAAAAAAATCCAATAAAAAAAGAGAAAAAAAGGAAAAAAATCATAAGTAATTAGCATCATTTGAAAGTTTGCAACAGTTTCCCATACACATCCCTTTGTCTTAAGTGGAACACAATTCCAGAAGTTAATATTTTTCCTCCTGTAATTTCCAGATCTTTTCTGAGAAACCAGTGATTTTCAAAATGAATGATGTCATAGTCCCAGAGTGCTCTGTGACAGTAGCAAGAAAAGAAAGAAGCAAAACACAGGTGGAATTAATGGTTTGGGATGTTAATCAATGTAATAATTTGAAAGAAAGGGATGGGATCTTGTAAAAAATGTATTTCTGTCATTTCTTTAAAAAATCAGCTAATATAATGGGCTTGTTTTAATTTTTATTCTATTTTTTAAAGTCTAAACAGTTTAATTTTTCTTTCATTTTCTTCGATTTCTCTTTATCTGAGACACAAAATGTGAGTGGAAATGTGTGTGTGTGTGTGTGTGTGTGTGTGCGCGTGCACACATGTATGTGTGTGTATGTGTGTGTATTATAACAATTTAGCATGGTATTTTATTAACATGGTTTTTTTGGTGTGTTCTGGCTACATTAATTATATATCAATCCATGACTTCACAATCCAACCACTAGGGAGTTCTCCCCCAGGAGTTAAGACCCTCTGACCCTGGGACTCTCTGCTGTGGAAAACAGCCATGCTTCAAAGTATTAGAGTGAGGATTTAAGGAGTTAGCATTTCTAAAGTTATTGGAGCAAAGGAAATCTGTGCGCGAGTACCAGAAAATAACTCAAGTTAGTCACTGTCTCTGAAGACACCTTATAGGTCCGTTGGCAGAGGAAAGGCTCATAGTTCAGTATGAGGGAAGGTTGCCCAGCATCATGGTGAAAGAATGGAGCTGAGAGAAGGGAGAGGCAGATGGGACCACAACTATGTTATCTATGTTTCACTTTTCTGCTTGGCAGAGGTAGCTACCTTCTAGTGTCAGAACAGTGGCTATCACATTGGGGAAAATATATACAAAATAAGGAGTTCAGTGACTCTTTCCCCTCGTGTGTGTGTGTGTGTGTGTGTTGTGTGTGTGTGTGTGTGTGTGTGTGTTGTGTGTGTGTGTGTGTGTGTGTGTATGTCCATGTACTTTGCTGTGTGTCAGTGATGATGCATGTGTACCAAGGCAGTGTTAGATGTTAGAGAACCATCTCAACTGTCAGTCCTGGTATTCTACTTTGTTTGATACAGGGCAATTTTTATGTTATTTGCAGATTCCTATACCAAGCTAGCAAGCCCATAAGCATCAAGAAATATTTCCTCTCTATAACTCCTATCTTATCATAGCCAGGAACACTATAAGTAAAGATGTGCTCTAACATGGCTTTTGGGGTGTTCTGGGGTTACATCTCTGATCTTCCTTGGCAGGTGTTTTATCTATTACTCTAACCATGGTGTTACAAGTTCAATATTAGTATATACTTTGTACCATGATAATTTTGTACCATGTCTGTGTTCTTTCTCTTTACCATACAAGTGACTAAATGCCTTTTCTCTTTTCTAGGGTAAAATTTTGGACCAGAGTAAGTAAGAGGGGTGTAATAGAAAATGATTGTTTAGTTTAATTAATATCGTTGTTGTCATAAAGTCCTTCCCTGTACCAGAAATATTTCTTTAAAATGGCATGAAAAATGTCATGTGAAAAGTAATGGCAGTCTTTCAAGAAGAGAGACTGCAGAAATTAGAAAAGGGGAGGAATGTAGAATATTCTAGAACATTCCAGAAGAAGTCTTTATGTTCAAGAGAGATTTGAACAAGTGAGGTGTGTACCTCTCAGGTATATATACATATATATAATATATATTATATACATATATAATACACATATATTATATATGTGTGTCTGTATATACCATATAATATATATACACACACATATATATGTATACATATACATACACACATACATATATACATACATATATGTATATATGAGTATAGACAGAACCTGAGAGCAAAAGTGGGTTTAGAGCCAAGCAGGCTTTACTTCAAGCCCTAGTTCAACCCTCATGATGTTAGCAATTTGATCTGTCAAATGCCAACATATATATTCACATGTTAACTTGTAGCCACTAGATACTTTTATGTGGAACATCACACACCCCAGGCACTTCCTAAGAACTCCCACATCTCTCCTCTGTACTCATTTTTACCACAAGACAGGCATGGGGATATTCTTGCATTGAGCCTTTCCATGGGGCAGGGAAGTAGATTTCAACCACACATTTGCAAGGACGCTTGGATTTGGGTGTCCTTAGATACACCCATGGACTCTATGGAGCTAGGCCTTGGACATCCTGTCTGTGGACTGACAGTGGCACGGTGTTGTTTAAAGTCCTGTTGGTTTCCATGGGACACTCAGCAATGGCTATTTGTCCCAGGGAGCTAGCAGCCAAGGGAGATAGGATTTTCTGAGGCCAGCCACCAGCAATCCATGTAAATTGCAGTTTGAGTGCAATCAATAGATGTGACAAACAGCCAATGCTGGCAACAGGGGACATAATGAAGGTGAGGCTGTGTAAACGCTCCCAGATAACAATGGAGGGGAAATTACAGGGCAGCGTTCTATTGAATAAGTGTGGTGCCAAATAAGCCTCTGCTCTCAGGTCAGGTTTTCCAACAGCTCAAGTGTCTGTGTTCTTGTCCTTTGTAATTGCTAGTGGCAGTGGAGCTGGCTGGACTTGTGGGGAGCACGCATTCAGCATGCATCTGTTCTGCACCACAATCCAGTTTGGATGGCACCAGCTGGTCCATGGTGTCAATGACCACCTCCCAGTGGACAAGGCACCACCTCAAACACCAATGACACGCTTCTCAGTGAGAGTCAAAGGCCTGCCGTTAAAGCAATAATGGGTTCTGAGCACTCCCAGAAAAGGATTAAAATGGGGAAAAAAATCACGTTGGCTATTATTATAATGTTTTCCATTTCTTAAGTATCTAGGAAACAGTCTCTGATAAATGAAAGGAAATATGCTAATATGATATTTCTTCTTTAAAATGTGGAAAATCAGAGACATGTGTTGAAAAACATAACCTTACATCTACAGCCTGCACGTATCGTAGTGTTTCAATAAGTTTAGGATCTAATCTTTTGGTATCTCAGTCTTCGTGGTTTCAATAATTCACAAGTGGCATTTTTATTTTCTTAAAACTATACTCTATTTTTTAATTCTTAAACATTGGTTTTCTATTTTTAAAGTTATTATATAATTTATATAGTATGTGCTACATACTATATATAATATATAAATTATATAATTATGTAATATAATTAATGTATTATATGATATTTTATATCATATCGTATCATTCTCCTTCCCTCCAAAACTTCCCATATACCCCTTTCTCATTTTCAAGTTCTTGGCTTCATTTTTTTATTAGTTGTTCTTACAGCTATGTATATATTCTTAAATACACAAGTGAAAACTGCCAGTTTGACATAGCGTTACTTCTATGTGGATTTTGAGGGCTGATCATAGTGTACTGGATAGCCAGTGGGTGTGCTTTTCCCAGGGGAAGATTATTTCTCCTGCTCTTAGTAGTACTTGGTTACCCCTAGGTCTTTGTGTGGTGTTTAGCCTGCTGGGCTTTTTCTCATCTGCATTAGCATGTCTATTGTTAAACTATATTTTAAGATTTTCAATCTATATTGGAAAATTACTAGGCAGTACAGTAATTGTTTTTTTTTTATGGGTGAAATGGCTGCTTTTTATCTACAAATTGTATTAATAATTAAATGTGCTAGTTTTATGTTGTTTAAATCTCCAATTTGATACAATGGAAAAAAGGAATTTGTTTTTTCATTACATTATTATAATAATATATCCACTCAAAACTTCAAAGCATCAAAATAGACAAGTGAGGGCTCTCTTGGCAGGTTGGTGATGTTGTCACCTGTAATTGCAAACCAGATGGCATTTTGAGATTAAGTGCAGACCCCTTGCTTTTTAGTAAGATAAGCTTGCCTGCTTTGTGGTGGGCAGTGTGTGGTGTTTGGGAATATTTAGGACCCTCTCATTTTTTTTCTTTTTTAATGATATCACACTTAATTCATGTACTCTACCAGTTATCTTTGTTTTCCAAATGGCATAGACTTTATAGTCATTTTATATCTCCAAACATTGATTTACAGACATAATTAAGTAAAATTTCTTCGGTGAAGCCAATGCTGACATGTTCATTAGTGAGTTTGTGTAATTTTCTCCAGATCTAGGGGCACAAGGGATATGAACTTGAACAAAGTCGACTCCGGGAAGCCTACCTCCCTTGTCAAACAGCATTTACTTTTATTATGTACAATGAAGTATAGTTTGTAAAAAGCTTCTAATCTATTGGTAGAGCCAGTATCATATATATTATGCCTCTTATGGGGGTGTATCAACATCCTTCTTTCTCCCATAGTTTTTCATGTATTCAAATTACCCAAGGCCCTGGAGTGGTAGAAATGCAGATTCTGTGGCCACAGCTCCATTTGCAATACTGGCTTCCCTAGTCAATCCCAGCTTTATGATAAGGATAGAATGCAGAAGAAATTTTGGTTCGTTCTACTTCATTGAGAAGACTAAATCCAGACAAAGCAAGAGAGCAAATGCAAGGTGGTATTGTATAAAGGTCACTCAAATCCACAAATTCCACCTACATGGATGGAGGGTAAAATGAAATCAGGTTTTAAGATATAAAGTCGATTTGCTTCTCACTCCCTTCTTCAAATGACTGACCTTCTTCATAAGACTCAATGGACTTTATAGAAATTTAGGGCCCAAGGCAGCCTTCCATGATCACTAAGATAATGAATATTCAAACCTTTTCTTGGACAGAGAAAGCCCTGTTTAAATGAAAGGGTATGTTGAAAGCGACCAATTGAGCTCACTCTCAAAGCAGCTGCTGTTTTGGAAGCAGACTCTGGCCTTCTTGTGGCCCTGGCTTCTGGGGCATAGCTACTTCTCTGTTCCTGAGGGGCCAAGCCACTGATCAGCCTCACCATCCTCCAATCCTTGTTTACAGGTACAAAAAAATTGGAGTTTTGAAGGTCAAGTAAATGAATGTACGGCCTCTATCAGGGAACTCATAGAAGAATTTTTAGGGGTCGGAGCTGTACCTATTTCTACTTCTTCTCCTAAAAGTTTATTTTAGTCTTTTCCCAGTTGGGTGACTTCTGCCCATTTGGGAGAGGATATATCACTGGATATGTTCTTCTCAATCCCCCCCCCACACACACACAATGGGAAGATTGATATGTAGTCATTGTGTGTGTGTGTGTGTGTGTGTGTGTGTGAGAGAGAGAGAGAGAGGGGGGGGGGGGAGGGAGGGAAGGAGGGAGGGAGGGAGAGAGAGAGACTTGAAAATTTCATACATGTTTACAACGTATTTTGATCAAATCTACCCTTACTTTCTCTCCTCCCAATTTCTTCCTGTTCCTGAACCACTATTATCCTCAAACTTCAAGCACATACAAACAGCAAACAAACAAACATACAATCCAAACACTAAGTAGGCTTGGTGCTATCAGTATGTGCTCAATTACAAGGCCATCTACTGGCTCATGAGGAGCCTTTCGGTGGCTATATTCCTGCATCCCCACCCCGTACTAATAGCCTGGGTTTCCGTTGCCTTAGCAGCCATTAATCATTTTAGGTTCTGAGCTAGGGGTGAGACTTCCTGAGCATCTCCCTCATGTATACTTGTATTTTGTCTGGTTGACCTTGTGAAAGTCTTGCACATACAGCCATAGTCACTGTGATTTCATGTGTGTAACTACCCTGTTGCATCTGGGGAAATAGATTTAGTGTAGTCATTTACTGTGTTTTTTTTTTCTTTTCCCCCAAACATCCCTACCATAAACCTAGCCACTTCTTATGACTAACGAGGTCATGGACACAAGAGGAGAAGCCATTAGTACCATTTTCCTAAACTGGTATCATTTCTAACTCCATTCGAAACATTGATCCTCTCACCCGGAGGAGCTTTATTCTACAGCAGCTGGAGACTATTACAGAAATCTACAATTGGACAAAATGACGAGAACAATGGGATGCACAGCTTTGATTGATATGTCTATAATACAACCAAAAAGACCATCGCAGAAGAAGGCTTCAAAAGATTTTTAAGTCCTGGAGGTCCAGGATTTCTTTTATCTGTGACACTGAAGCTGCGGCCATCGAATCTCAATGATATGATCTTCTCACCAAAATCTGCATAATGATAGCACCAGCTGATATGCAAGTGTGGAAGGAGCTATCCCACGGGGCTCCAGACATAGATGAAGAACTGTAGGTAGTGAATGGCTGCTGAGATGTGGTCAATCAGTTCGCTCCAGGGATCAGTCACCTGATAGGTTATCCAATCCCGATTGGTCAGCTTTAAACATATATGCATATATACCTGAGAAATGTAAAGGGACTAAGAAGGGTATACATTTAAATAATTAGAGACTAAACAACAAATTTGAAAAGACATTGGGGGTACATGGTAGGCCTTGAAGAAGAAAGACAACGATACCAATATAGTATATATACAAGACTCCCTCCCCCAATTGTAAAGTTTTTTATTAAGCAAAACCAAAATCCTCTCCTGAAACCAAAACCAGGCTCCCTATTGGCATTGCTACTGTAGAAGTCAGTTTGGTAGTTTCCTATGAAACAAGACATTTTATTAGCATGTGATATAGCAGTTGTATTGCTTGGTATTTACACAATGTGTTGAAGCTCGATGTCCATACGAAATGTATATACAGGCATTTAGCAAACCTGTATTCATTAAAAACTTGGAAGCAATCAAAATATCCTTCAGTAGTTTAATACACAAATGAATAAAATCTGTAAGCATAACGTTATACAGTGCCTGAGCTTTCAAGCTAAAGATGTCCTGGAGAAAGCTTGCACTCATATTGCTAAGTGGAAGACACATATCTGCAATGGCAATATACTATATGACTTTAGCAAAATGAAATCTGGGAAAATCAGAACTAGGAATTCTGTAGAAGGATCTTTGGGTACCTAGGGATTAGGGAGTAAAGATCATATGACTAGACCAAAAACAGAGGTTTTTTAATTATTTAATTTTATTTTATGTGTATTGGGTTTTTTTTCCTACATGTGTGTTTATGCACCACATGTATGCCTGGTGTCCATGGAGGTCAGAGAGGGTATTAGATCCCCTGGAACTGGAGTTATGATTGGTAATGAGCAGCCATGTGGGTGCTTGGAATCAAACCCAGATCCTCTTGAAGAGCAGCCAGTACTCTTAACCACTTGACTGTCTTTCTGGTGACCACAGAGGGGTATTAAGGCAGTAAACCCACTCTATAACATAAACAAATATTAACACATTGATCTAAGAATCATGCAGTACACATCACCTAAAGGAAAAAAATTAAACTATGGACTTTGAGTGATAGTGATGTCTCTATGATATCGGTTTCCATGGTGTTTTGAATGAAAATGGCCCCCAAAGGCCCACAGAGAGTAGCACTGTTAGGTGTGGCCTTGTTGGAGCAATGTGGCCCTGTTGAAGGAAGTCAGAAGTTTAAGCAGGTCTCAGTGGTTCATTGTCTCTTTGTACTTCCTGTGGATCCAGCTGTAGAGCTCGCAACTACCTCTCAAGCCCCGTGTCTGCTTGTGTATCGTCATGCTTCCCATCATGATAAGAATGGATTAAACTTCTGAAATGTAAGCCAAACCAAATGAAATATTTTCTTCATATTACAATAGTGATGGTGTCTGTTCACAGTAATAAAACCCAAACTAAGACAGTAACAAAAGTGGCATACAAAGAGAGAAGGCTAAGAAAATGAATAGGTATGTTATTAGATGGGAAATTTCTACTTTTATTTTTTACCCACCAGCAATATGACCTAAAATTCCAATTACATTGTTTCAGATGATATTACAGGTTAATTACAAAATACTAACCACAATGTTTCATAAAAGTTCATATATATTACATTAAAATTTTATAGTCATATATCTAAATATTACAATATATATACTAATAATATCTTAAATCAAATTTCAGATTTAATGTAACATTTTAGAGCAGATTAACTTTTCTGACTTCTAAAATTCCGATCTAAGTTATTAATGACAAAAGAAAAATATCTTTAAAACATCTTTGTCTTAGATATATTAGAAAGGGAACAACTGCAGAAGCTGTAGAGATGGGTTAAGGGTTAAAATCTGCACTAGTCCTCCTAGTTCTGATTTTCCCAGAACTAGGAGGGGAGTAAGGGTCACTTTCTGAAACATGGACACAGAGCAATTTTAGGACCACTATCTGCAGTATCTCTGAAAGAGGAGCTGAGGATTACTCTTCTATGAGAGCTACAGAAAAGTTGAGGACCATTATTCTGAAGCATCTATAAATTACTTGAGGACCACTGCTCTACATATGCGGGGAAAGTCTATAGAACAAACAGATCCCTGATGAAAAAATGTATTTCTAACACCTGTCCATGCTATATGGTAATGGGTGTGATTTTATAAATTCCCTATTTAATGAATGACATTCTGCTTTCCTTGAGGACAATTATCCATGATATTGGATGGTTGTCAAGCTTTCTTGAAAGTGAAATTGTTGCTAAATTATACACATCTTGGAAAACATTATGCAACACTAGTTATTTTGACTGTTGACAGATTGCATCAACTACCCATGAATAGCATTTTTTATAGATGCCTGAACCTGTACAGTTTAATATAGTTCATTGATTTATCACAGCTCAATTTCATTTTAAAAGATCTCAAACTACCAAATCCTTCAGTTAGTGAAAGTAATTTTTCAGTACTTAGATACTCAAATTCAGACAAAATGGTAAGAAAACAAGCACTTGTCAGATTTGTTTAATTTCAAAAATCTTTTGGGGGAATTTCCTAAGCCACTACAGAGTTAGTTCAATTTTATCATCAATGGTTCATTTATTATGAATTCAGGGAGAGCATTAAATAAAAATGTAGTCAGAGAACTCACTATTAATTGAGTCTAGGGTTGGAATCTGAAACATTAACACCTTTTAAGGTTCTATAGGTAATTGTGAATGTTCAGTCAAATGATCACTGTTTCACACCATCGACAGAAGGAGACTGAGGACCAGATATCTGGGACGTCTGCAGAGGCAGGCACCAAGGACCACTCACTACAGGGACCACAAACAGAAGACTGAGGAGAAGGAGTGATATCTGCAGCATCTACAGAGGGAGACTCTGAGGTCTGATAGAACCTGAGGCATTTATATAGAAAGGTTAAAGGTCATTACCTGCAGCATGGACAAAGAGAAGTTGAAGATTACTGCGGGCAGCATCTGCAGGGGAAGACTGAGGTCCACTGTTGGAAGCACTCACAGAGGGTAGCTGAGGACTTCTGTTCTACAACATCTACGAAGGGAGTCTAATGGTCATTGTTCTGAAACATCCACAGAAGGAATTTGAATAGCAATTGCCTAAAGCATCGATAGTGGAAGATTGACGATTACTATCTGAAGCATCTACAAAGGGAAGCTCATTACTCTTTTGACGCACCTAAACAAAGAAGTTAAGTACTATTATGTGTAACAACTAGTAGGGGATCTGGGGGCCACGTTTGAAGAGAGAGAGGTTGAAAAGAACTGTTCTGTAGAATTATAGTAGTAAGCTGAGGGTCACTATGGTTTAGCACGTAGGGAGGGGTCCTGAGAAACATTATTGGGCAGCATCTAGAACTAGAGACTACTAGTCAAAACTATCTAGAGGCATAGATTGGGAACCACTCTCCTGCAGTACAAAACTTTCTGATCAGATTGTGCATTGCTTAAACAGAATTTTGAGCATCATGGTTGTGCACCATGTGCAAAGTGAGCTGAGAACCATTATTCTACAGTGTCCATGATGGAAATCTGAGGGTCGCAATTCTTCATAATTTACCTGGGGAAGTATGAGCATTGTCCTGTACCAGTTACATAGGACAGCTTTGTTCTGCACATTGATATAAATACATACATTTACAAAATAGAATAAGAACGTGTATCATTTATTTAAAAACCCAATTTGGGAAAAAATTAACATCATTTCTATTTGGAAAATGACATAATACACAGAGTGCTACTCTCTGAACAACTTAATTTTACTTTTATTTTTATCTTTTAAATGACTCATGATATCTAGGCATTTTGGGGGCTTAGCATCATCCTACATGTATACATGACTATAAGTGATCAAATTAGGTAGATTGCAAATTTCCAAATGTTTTTTATTTTGTTTTGTGTTGAGCGCTTAAAACTCTTCTGCTTATTATGAGATATAAAATAAAATACAGTAGAATGTAGTCCTTAAAGTTGCTTGTTTTATGTATTTTATGCCTACAGTGTGTACTGTACCATATATGTGTCTGGTAACCCTGGAGAGCACAGGAGACCATAGGTTCCTCTGTAGCTGGAATTACCTATGGTTGTGAACCTTCATGTTGGTACTGGGAACTGACCCTAGATTGTATGAAAGAGTAACAAGTGCTTATTCTTCACTGATGAACCATTGCTACTGCATCAACTATAGCTATTTTTCTGTGCTATAGAACATTGAAATTATGTCTTCTTTTCTAATTTTATTTCATTACCCATTATCAAACCTTTTCCTATCTACCTTCTCTATTTTCTCTAGTCTCTACTAACTTGTATTCTTTCTGTACATGAGGGAGAATATAGTTTTTTTCTGTGTATCTGACTTATTCAGTTTAACCTGTAATCCTAACCTTCCATATGCTTTACCACAAATAACAATATTTTATGTTTTAAGGTTGAATAACTTTCCATTATATATTAGTATAAATGAAGTCTCACAATAAAGGGGTATAGATGTTTCATTGATACAAGTACTTCTTTCTTTGACTATGTACAGATTTATGAATCTTTTTGTTTGTTCTGAAGAACGTCTTCATTGTTTTTCACGCATATTCTTATTAACATCGACACTCATAATATATGAGTCTCCTTTTCCCTCCTCCCTCTCATTTTGTTTCTTTTAATAGCAATCATGATGATAATGAGGGTAGAAGGCTATCTCTTTGTGAGTCTAGTTTGTATTTTTCTGATAATTTATTTTATTAAACATTTTATATATATTGTCATTACATAGCATGCCTTGATAAAATCATTTGCACGTTTTAAATGATTAGATGACTTAATTTTTACTGATGAGTCGTTAAGTTCTTTCTATGTTCTCAACATTAATCTTTTGTCAGTGTAATGTTGGTCTAGCCTCAACATTTCTTAAACAACTAAGGAAACGTGTAGAAAAGAATTTTTAAAGAAATGTAAACTTTTTCGTTATTAGATCCAACTGAATTCAAGAGTCAGTGAAAATCACCTTTTTCTATCTAACATGGTAAAAATGGCATCCCAAAAGTGTAGAAGCTATTATATTCTTCCTGTGCTCTAAATCACTTATTAAAGAGATGCGAAATTAGCAAGCCTGCATCCTAGAGACTAGCATAACATGACATAAATGATGAAAACTGACTTTATTGTGTTAGACGCCCCTAAGGCAGAGTGAAGGGGAAAGACAGCAGTAATTTTAGTAGCTGAGTTTTGTAGAAGCTGTGTGCTAGAAAGGGAGCACTGAGCAAAGCAAGGTAATGGGACAGGGAAGTTATTCTATGGCATACTGTCATTACTAAGGCACAAATGACTGTGTACTTATGTGTGATTGAATGTGTTTAAGATAGTGATATAAATGAAGAAGAACATATTTCAGTTATATTTCAGGAAAAATGTAGAGGAATCGAGATGGGATCGTCAAACTTTTACCTTGGGACCTTAGTGGTTGCAAAGAGAGGCTTTGCTACCCAGTGGGCCACTGAATCCCTGCTCCCTGACTACACTTTCAAATGGATCTGAGCCTTTCCATAAACAAATGTGATAGCCACAGTCCAATTCCCTACGATGCTCAATGTTCCAGTGGCCTGGGTAATAAAGAAACTTTAAAAAACATCAGTGAGAAGGACAATGAATAAATCCACATATCTAAAAAAACAAATACTTCCAAACAGCTTTGATGTATTTTATAATTTCTACAACTATAGAGAACATACTGCCTAGAACTTTCCCTCAACTACATTTGGCTGTGGATATTAACTGGATTGCTCTAAATACCATTGTCTATAACTCAAAATAGAATTTTTCATAGCCTCCACTTATACAAAGGGATAGGGAGTATTTACCGATTTCTTAACAGCCATGCGATTACTCTCCAAGTGGTATGTTTCATGCTTTTACTTTATTATTTTTGTTTATTTATTTTTTGTTGGATATTTTTTATTTACATTTCAAATGTTATCCCCTTTCCCGGTTTCCTGTCCATAAGCCCCCTATCCCATCCCCACTCCTCCGTCTTCTATGAGGGTGTTCCCCCACCCATCCACCCATACCTTCCCACCTTCCCGCCCTGACATTCCCCTACACTGGGGGGGTCCAGCTTTGGCAGGACCAAGGGCTTCTCCTCCCATGGGTGCCCAACAAGGCCATCCTCTGCTGCATATGCAGCTGGAGCCATGGGTCTGTCCATGTGTACTCTTTGGTTGGTGGTTTAGTCCCTGGGAGCTCTGGTTGTTTGGGATTGTTGCTCTTATGGGGTTGCAAACCCCTTCAGCTCCTTCAATACTTTCTCTAACTCCTCCAATGGGGACCCCGTTCTCAGTTCAATGGTTGGCTGTGAGCATTCGCCTCTGTATTTGTCATGCTCTGGAAGAGCCTCTCAGCTTTTACTTTATCTTTAAAAGTTTAGTTTGTTTTTTAATACAAATAGAACAAAAATAAACGAAAGACAACCTTCAAATACATCTAGATTCGATATTAATTGAAATTTCCAAGCTCCAATGTATGTTTGAGTCTTTTTCTGTCATTTATGTGTATTTATTTTAGCTGTGTAAAGTCATTTTTAAATTCTAGTTTGGATTTTTGTTATATTTCCCTTGCAAAGTCTAATGCACAAACGTTCTTTGAGGAAAAAGACTGAGTATAATATTCTGGTGTCTGGCTGGCTGGCTTTCTTGGCATAAGGATTTAAATACATCAGTCACATTTTCTGCAGTGACCAGTGGCTAAATAAAAGTGGCTAAATAAAAGGGACCTTGGCTTTATGCTAATGCCTGTGTTAACTTGTCCATACTGAGGAGTAATTTCTTACCCCCTTCTTCCTGTGTATGACTTAAGTAGAAATGGTGACTCAACTTTTTTATTCTGGCATAAAATCTGTTCCCTGATATGAATCATAAGGTAAATTGGTTAGATGTGTGTGCTTTTAAGTAAGATAAAATGTGTGTGTGTGTGTGTGTGTGTGTGTGTGTGTGTGTGTGTGTTGTGCATATGTCTGTGGGTTCTCATGTATAAGTGTTCATATGGAGGCCAGAGGTTGCCATCAATGGCTCCTTACTTTATCTTTTGAAAGACGACCTGTCATAGGTCAAGGAGCTCATTGATTCAGTTACATTAGATAACCAGTAAGGTGCTTGGATCTGTTCTTGCCTCTCCAGCACTCACGGTGAATACCAACATATACCACCCAAAGTTCTTTTTATGGGAGTACTGGAGACTTGAACTCCGGTCCCCCTAACCACACAGCAACAAGCACCTTACTGGCTCATCCATTTCCCCCAGTAGGAACACTTTATGGTATTTAAATGTCCACACTTGTTAGTAATGAGTATGACTGGTCAGAATTCTAGCTCTCCTTTAGTGTTGGAAGAGGCGATTTTGTGTAAAACGATTTTATCTTTTCTGTGTCCCAAAATCATGGCCTGCGTTGATGCTATTTAACATTTTATCAACTGAGCAAGAGAAGAGATGTTACCTCTCTCAGCACTGGGCAAAGGCCACTCGGTTAATGCTGACCCCTGCCAACGATAACACATGGTACACGGAACATCCACAATTACCGCGCTAGTGTATTTTGCAAGACACAAGGGGTCATAACAATCAGATTGTTATGTTGCGGGAGAGCAATAATTCAAGCCCTGTTTGCCTGTGCTGAGCTTGAGAAAGCTGCTAAGGTCAATGTGGTTATGTTCTCTGAGGATGAACTGAATGTGAATGACTTCAGTGAGCCCACAGAGCAGACGTGCAGCCGGCTGGGGCTTGGGCACAAAAATTGTAACCACCCTCAGGGTTTCTACTTGTTACTGCCTCCTTTTTGGAAGACTTTAATGTATCCATATATTATCTGTGAAACACAGATTTTATGAAAGCCCCCCAGTATCTTACACAGAAGCAAAATTCTTCTGATTGCTACTCCCTTGCTTTCTTTTTTAATCACTAGACTCCTATGGAGGGAACGTGGCTGCATTCTTCCCAGGGGTGTCACCTTGAGTGGAGAGGCTGACTTTAGGTGCTAGGACATCACATCCTTTGCCTTTGAGCTCAAGCCAGAGTTTTGAAGTGATCCTTAGAGCCACAAAGAAAGCCAACAGCAATGTCAACAGGACAATGCGTTGGAGAGAACAGAGGACAGCAAAGCCTGCATTTTAAGACATCAGAAATGATCTCCATAACTCAAGACTTAGGAGTACCTACAACCAACATTCAAAATAAGAGCAATTATGTCTGCGTGTGTAGCTTACGCATGTATGGTACTTGAGCACGCGTGTGCATATGGTGTACACAAAAACCATCAGTGAGTGGATATCGGGTATTCTGTTCTATCGATCTTTCCTTTACTATTTGAGACACATCTCCTTGAACCTGGAGTAGTAAGTTATTATTATTACTTTTAGTTATTTACTTTTCTCTCACCGTGTGTGTGTGTGTGTGTGTGTGTGTGTGTGTGTGTGTGTGTGTCAGAGAGAGAGAGAGGGAGAAAGAGAGAGAGAGACAGACAGACAGAGACAGAGACAGAGAGAGCAGGGATGATGGACCAGGACTCACAGATGCCAGGGCCCAGATGTGCAGGTGAAATGACAATTTACAGGAACAACATGGTTCTAGGAGTCAACTCAGAGAGTCGAGTTTGACAACAAAACCTTTACCCACTGAAATATCTGGCAGTCTTTTTTTTTTTTTACCTATTTCTAAGCCATTGCTTATAGTAATAATAACCCATCACATTAACACATACTTTGCTTTTCTGATATCTTTAAAATAATGCTATAGATTTTCTTTGTTTCAATGTCACAGGTGTGTTTTCCCATCACAGTTCAACTGAAGCTTTTTACCAGCAGACAGATTACCGGCAAGCACTTGGGACTCTGAGTTTATGATCTTTGTATGTCTAAAACAATGCTTCCTTTTAATTTTGTGGTTCTAGAAAGGAGGGTGGCTGTCGAGTTTTAAAATTTTAATTTAATTTTGTTACACATATATGGCTGTTTTGCATGCATGCATGCATGTATGTCTGTGCAACCTTTACTTTTCGCTGGAAAAGTCAGAAGAAGCTATTGGATCCCCTGAAACTGGTCTTACTGATGATTATGAGCCACTATGTGGATCCTGAGAATCAAACCTAGGTCCTCAACCAGTGATTTTAACTCCTTAGCCATCTCTGCTGCCAATTTTTAAATACTTTCCAGGTTAATATATTATTACAAAGTACAGTACCTACTTTTCCCTGTTCCTTACATACAAGTACATGTTAGTACATGGATAAGAACATATGCACACCAATAGACATCAGTTATCCAGCTGAACAGCTGAGATTATTAATAGATCATAGAGACTCCTTCCCTCAATAGCCACAGGGGGTCACTGGAGAGCAAAGCTGTTTTCAACTAAAGCATCCTTTATCAGAGAGAGTCTTGTCTTGCCTTAGGATGCTCTCATTAGGAACAAGATTAAAGAAAAACTGAAGCAAGAAAACTAAAGGAGGAATTAATTTCAAAGGATTTAATAAAGGGGAACAAGGGTTAGAGATAAATTCTTCTCTGCAGACAAATTTCCTCCAGATAGTTCTAGTCAAACAGCAGTGTCAGTAGCTCAAAGTTCTAGAAAAGAATTGGAAGGTGCCAACAAATTGGTTTGAAAAAAGAAAAAGAGAAAAAGGATATAGTTATATTACATGGCATGGAAAGTATTAGAAAGAGAAAAATAAAAGATTACAACAATGAATTAAAAAAGGGTTATAATGTTTAATGTGGAGTTTGACAAAAGCTTATTATATGCCTTGTGTGGTGAGAGCAAACTGAAAATTTGACAGAAACGGTATACATGAAGGAAAGATTTATTTCCTTGCTGTATTTTTTTGGGGTGTGATCTATTACAATAAAGAAGCAGTTTAACAAACTGATGTGCTTGTCTACCATTGAGTAACTATATCCTGAATTTATATTAAAATATGTATACATATTTTCATAAAAACAACTAAGGGCATTTATTTTAACTTTTCCATTCCAGGAGAAAATTTCTACGTTTTTATTAGTTTTGTCAAGTTAGCATACAAATAATTGAATTCATTGTAGGGGTTTTCAAATATATAGGTTATTATGCATTTTACTCTTTTTCCTTTTCAAATTTCCTGCACCTCTCTTCCTGCCCATTCAAACGGTTTCCCCCTTCTACCATCATGGAATGTATATATGTGTACTGGCTGGTTCTGTGTGTCAACTTGACACAAGCCGGAGTTATCACAGAGAAAGGAGCCTCCCTTGAGGAAATGCCTCCATGAGATCCAGCTGTAAGGCATTTTCTCAATTAGTGATCAAGGGTGGGAAGGCCCAGCCCATTGTGGGTGGTACCATCCCCGGGCTGGTGGTCCTGGGTTCTGTAAGAAAGCAAGCTGAGCAAGCCAGGGGAAGCAAGCCAGTAAATAACATCCCTCCATGGCCCCTGCATCAGCTCCTGCTTCCTGACCTGCTTGAGCTCCAGTCCTGACTTCCTTTGGTGATGAACAGCAATGTAAAGTGTAAGCTGAATAAACCCTTTCCTCCCCAACTTGCTTTTTGGTCATGATGTTTGTGCAGGAACCCTGACCAAGACAATGTGTAAAGACTTTAGATTAGAGAAAGGCAAAACACTTATTTTGGACTAGAGATATGGATTTGGTGTCTGAGAGTTACTAAGTTTTCAGTCTCATAAATATGAGTCAGCAAGGAAAAGAGGAACACCCATGAAAGGAGTGGAAGGATATTTGCCATAATTAATACAGATGTGGGGTATTCAGTAAGGAACACGTTCACCATCGTTGTCCAATACAAAGTAGTTTAGTGTGGAGACAGATTAAACAATATGTGAAATTTAGCACATTCCCTGCAAATGGAAACTCTGCGTTCCTCCTTGAAGTCTCGTGTTGTAAACAGATGTTCTTTCATGACTTAGTGCCATTCATTTGTATTTTAAGATTATGTTGGTGATTTAGATATTTAAAACAACCTCAAGTACAGTGCTAAAATCTATGTAGTTAGTGTTTCCAAACCCAAGAAGTGATGTTCTTTACTGAGAAAAAAATCTGTGTGTTATTTGAATTTTGTTTAGATGAGTTTTTTTCCTATTGTTTTGCAGTTTGTGATTCCACAGTAAATACTCAGTAAGACATGTTGATTTGAACGAGACAGGTCCTCATGTGTTTGAATATTTAGTCCTCAATTGGTGGGACTATTTGGGAAGAATTAAGAAGAATGGCTTTGTTGGAGGAGGTGTGTGCTGCTGACCGGATTTCTTTGAGGTTTCGAAGACCTGTGCTATTCCCAGCATACCTCTTTGCCTCCTATTGTTTGGGCTCCACTGTCATGGACTTTCACCCTCTGAAATAATAAGCCCAATTAAACACTTCATTTTATAATTTCTTTGTAGCGTTTTATCACAATGAGAGAAAGTAATTAAGACATAAGTTATCTTTAAAACACACGCACACACACACACACACACACACACACACACACACACACACACACACACGGCTATATGTTCATCTGTTGCCAAAACTAATGTGACCCGAAACATCTCAAAATCTCTCCTTGGATCAATGTTTCAAGAGTACTCTGCGCTTATAGCAACTTGTGCAGTTAGACGGTGACTAGGTTTAAATAATGACAATTTTTTTCTTCTCAATTCCTTTATTTAGTAGGCCCTCTTCCAGTCCTTTTTGTGTGCATTAATATGTCCACACATGTAGTTAGAATTAGCATCAAGACAGCTCATAACCCTATGCTCAGCACCTCTAGTGGCTTGAATGGGAAATGTCCCCTATAAGCTCAAATGGATGGGCACTTGTCCCCCGAGATGTTGACACTCTTTGGGAAAGTTGTGGAACTTTCAGAGTGCAGAGCTTTGCTGAAGGAGGTAGGTTGTTGAAGACTGGGTCTTGAGGTTTTGTAGCTTGACTCTATGTCCTATTTACTCTCCACTTCCTGACTGAAGATACTATGTGACCAGTTGTCAGCACTTCTGTCTTCTGCCATGTTTTACCAGATGTGATGGACTGCAATCACTTGAATGATAAGCCAACATAAACCCTTTGTCTTTTAAGTTATGTCTTGTCAGGTTCTTGTCACAGCAACGAGAGCAGTAACTATAGTGGTACCATTTCAATGATCACACACATTATCACCGTCTTCGGTTAATTATCCACTTACTTAATGAATCCTTCCCACGGAATTCAGTCAGCTTTGAATCACAGACATAGGCACTGTCTTTAGAGAGGATTCTACAAGAAGTAACCACTCAGCTGGAAATTAAGCAGCGAAACCACTAAACGTAGAAGAGAGAAGAATGCAAAAGCATCTCCAAAGGAAAGAGTTGTTTTATTTGGCAGTCCTGAGAGAGAAGAAACAAAGCATTTTTAAAGTTTCTGTTAATAATCTACACTGACATTAAAGTGATGTCTTTCAAACACAAGTGCATACTGGGGAAAAAGAAATAACTTGGTGAAAATGAAAAACCTACACTGATTTTAGTAGAAAACACTTTAATCTGGTTTGTCTGGTGTGGTGTATGTGTGTGTGTGTGTGTGTGTGTGTGTGTGTGTGTGTGTGTGTGTGTGTCTGTGTGTGTATGTATGCATGTCCTCATGCATACTGTATCTGGCATGTTCAAGCCATAGGACAATCAGAGTGTGGGCTTTCACCTTCTCGTCTTTGTTGTTCACTGTCGCACATACCAGGCTAGGTGATCTGAGCTTTGTGCAGTGTTGTCTGCCTCCCATTTTGCTATAGTAGCACTGAGATTATAGACGCACACACCCATACTCATATTAACATGGTGTTCATGGTTCAGGAGATATGAACTCTGGTCCTCACGATTACATGGCAAGTGTTCTACTTTCCATCTTGCCAGACAGATTTTGATTAAACTTGCTGCTTATTTTCTATTAATTCTCTAACATTTTCCCATTCCCTATCAATCTTCACTACAATTTACTTTTAGTTGAATAAACGAAAAAGCATTTTAAGTTGTTTTCATTATTTTCAAGTTTGCTCTGAAGTCTTAATACTCCTGGCGAAGAAAACTGGTACCTGAGAATCATCACAAATGCGTCAGCAAAGTTGCTTTCGGAGGTGTCCCAGAGTTAAATTCCGAGAAAAGCACAAGGATTAATTCCTTCCTGTATCAGCAAACTCAAGTCGGATTAGGCCACTGTGATGGAAATCTGGTACAAAGACTGAAACACATAAGAAAGCAATTAAGAATTTTAACATCAAAATATAGATTGTTAGTCCTACTAATCCTCTGCCAACTCTTGATAAGCAGCAATCTGATGCGTTTAGAATTCCATCCTGTGCTAGTAACATACACACAGGCACACACACACTAAAAAAATCTCAATTTTGGGGGGTGGAAGGATAAATCTAGTCTGCCCTCCCTGCCTCCATACCTATTTTGTATACACATCTTGTGCTTTGTTGGCCTGATCTTCTCATCTGTAAAATATGATGATAAGATCCCACAGTCTTGTTACAGAGGTTAAAAGCATTATAATTATCCAATAGTTCTATGTATCCTACACTCTCAGAAAGTGTAGCCCTTCTCTCACACCCCGTTCAGCCATCTGTTGCTGGGCAACACATTATCCTGCAGTTCAGCATCTCAGAGAACTCAGAAGAGTCTTGTGAGCATCCTGCGTCTCTCATAGGTACCAGGAATCATGCCCTAGTACCCACCGCTTGGTTGTCAGGGTGTTGCTTTCAAACTCCCTCAGTGGTTGTTGGCCAAATATAGGTCCTTATTGACTGTTAGGTGGAGACTTTTGTGTCTCAGCATCCACACTTCTCCAGGGTCCTTCAAAGTATTCCAACAGGGAAGCTGCCTAAGTGACTTAGAAGAGACAGAAAGAGAGAAGAGCAAAGGAGGAAGAGGTCAATGATAACTAGAAGGAGGACGAAGACAGATGATAAATAGGAGAAGGGCACAGTACTCAAGACAGATGCAGAAGAATTTCACAACTAAATCGCAGATGTGACACCCCTGATCCCTGAGTTCCCTGCTCATCCAGTCTGATATGCGCATGCGCATTCCAGGAAGCAGAGATCAAAACAGCCTTCTGGGGAGGCTGCCTACCTCTGATTCCCAAAGATATGTTGGTTATCTACTTAGAAAAATGACTAGGAAGAATAGAAAATACAAGCTAAGAGTGGTAACAGGAAACTGAAATATAGATTACGAATGCTCCGAAGAAATAGAAGGTAACTCACTTAAGTCATATGGAATTTCAGATTGTCTATGATGCCCATATTAAAAAAAAGCCATTGCATTTTTTTGAAACTCAAGTGCCCTAAAGGCTCATTTTCTTCTGTAAAATGGGATTGTCTGTAGCTTTAACCTCCTGTGGTTATTACAAAAAAAAAATGATAGCATTTTTTTTTTAATTCAGGCAGATTGCTTGCGGGGGTTACCTCTGAAAAGTACCAAATCCCACAGTTGTTTGGTATAAAGATGACCGTGTTTGCTTTGTTTGGATTTGTGAAATGGGATATTTATATTACAATCACCATGGACAAACCAAAGGAATCTACCAGCTTATGTACACATGTACATGTACATAATCTGAGCAATGGCCTGGTAGCACTCTGGTAAAGGTTGAATGACATGCCAATCATGGTACACTTCTCAGTTGTTCTGTCAGAAGCCTGAATTCTACAGACCAATCTCAGCGTCTAAGCACTGGGGGAAAAAAATCTCATTTTCAAAAGCTTTATCTTCCCTGCTATGATTACATAAATTACCCAGTGGGTAAGGTTACTCAAATGACATAACCGGTATCACCTCTCTATTACTATATTGCATTTTTTGTTGAAAAGACTGCAATTATACTAAATACCCATCTTCTGAATGCAAATGACAGCCGAGCCTGTGAGTTTAAAAATATTAATTTCTTGTACCATTTAAAATGTAATTTTACGATCATTCTTACTGGGTTAACATTGTGTATGCTGAGGTGGGGTCGACAGACTGAGAGGGACAGGGAGAAGAGAGTATGGAGACAGGAAAGAGAGTGAAGTAAAAAAGGAAAGGAAGAATTTTAATAGAGGACAGTGACGGTATTTAATCTTCTTATCAAGCGAGTTTCAAAATATGCCTCCAATTCTTACCACCCAACTTCCTTCATGGTGTATTTGGCTTTCTGCTGAGCTGAATTCAGAAGATCCCATTAATGAAGATGGTTTAATGCCTGTGCGTTATTATAATGGACGCCTTTGTTCTCACCCTCCTTCCCCTGTCATATGCTAAGTCATTAATCAGTGGGTGCTGAAAAAATAATTGTCTACTTCTTAACAATTGTCTATTGTTGAAACATTTGGAATTTCAAGATAAAGATGTACAGGCTGCTCTAAAAATGGTTTAAGATTACCCTTCATGGAACCGTGGACGTATTGTGGGAGGCATGGAGCAGCTGACCTGGTTTTAATGCAGTTTTGAGGCTCCTCACTGAATTGCCTATTCAAATAGCACTGGGAAAGCTGACTTCATTAATGTCAGGAAATAATGATTTCACATGTTTTTATTGAGCTGGCACAATTATTAAAGGCTGAAACATCATAGAATTACTTGGCATTTTCAAATAGAAGTGTAGCATGTTGAGAATCACGATGGCAACCTCTTGTCTATATAACATCACCTTTTTGTGTGTAGTACTCTCATCCCATGTAACACCTATAAATTAGAACCCCACATCCGAGTGACTGCTATTCAGCAGGAAATATATGACTGCATCATGCTGCTTTAGTGGCTTAAAATTAGATATCTTTCTCATTGAAAATGCTGTAATTTGAAATGTCAATAAGTACATTTCATGCCATCTCATGCTATAACAAATTACTGCTTAAATCTGTCAAGATGGAAGTCTAACTCATAACCTAAAAAATGTGAATTCCAAATTGGGAAAAACATGTGCTTTGATTTTTTTTAAATATAACTCACTTTAATAAAAATTTCTTTGTAAGTCTGTGTATTTCCATATTGAACAGTGACACAGGCAGTTATTGATTTTGTTATAGACATAAGCTACAGAAATTAACACATATTATTAATTATTTTTGTTTGATGAGTGCCTAGAAGAAAAACTACTCACGTGTGTATGCTTCTGTGATTTGTGTGTTCTCATGGGTGCACATAATGTATATTGTGGAAGTCAGAGATCAGTCCTGGGTTTTTTCATTTGAGAGCAGAATTCTGAATGGCACATAATATTTTGCGTACCTCCTGTTAAAAGAAGAGGGATATTTAACTCCATTTTAATCTATCCTTGATATTTTAACAGTTTTATTTTATTTTTATGGCATGTGTATGCATGTGTGTGTGCATGTGCACACATGTACTTATGCATGAATGAAAGGTGGCACGAGGGTAATATATACTCTTAACCACTGAACAATCTCTCTGGCCCTATCCATAATAAATTTTTCTTGCTACATGGTTTTAATTGTATCGATATTCCACAATTTGCTTATCCATTCCTGTTCAGATGGACATTTAAACTCATTCATACCTCTACCCGTCACACTATAAACATGTATGCACAAGTCTTAGGATGGGCGTAAGCTCTCATGGCTATGGGCAAATACCTGAGATGACTCCACCATACGGCAGGCACGCACTTAACATCTTAAGTTGCAACAGACTTTGAAGACCCACTACCACCATGTCACAGCTTGTTGCAGCCATGGTCACCCCCACATTGTTTTTCTATATCATGGGAGATGAGAAAGGATTCCTTTGACTACATCTCCCTTGAGCTCTTAGCAAAGTTACAAAGAAGTCACTCATACTCTGAGCACTCAGGAAGGATTTGAGCATAAGTGTACATCCTTTCACCAAATTATCTCAGGATTCATGCACCTTGGTTGCAACTTGACACACCATAATGGCACTGACAACTGGTCCATCTAGGAAAGAAATTTGAAGATGACGACATCATCCTGAAGAGTACATGTCCTGGCCAATGCTGGGCCAAACACAAATGGTTCCCGGTTTTTTAATCTGCACTGGCAAGATAAGGTCTTTGGGAAAGTGAAAGAAGGCATTATGGGTACAGGAATCTCAAGACCAGTAAGACGATCACCATTTCCCACTGTGGACAACTCTAATTTGTTTTTGTTTGTTTGGTTGGTTTTTTTGACTTTGGAAATTTTCATTTAGGTTATAAATTTTTTCTTTTAAAGAGAATAAGGATAGTGAATCAATTTGTGAGTCTGTGCAAGTACATATGTGCCGACGTGTGCATGTTTGTGTGTATGCATGTGTGTGTTTATCTGGCATCACATAGTGGAATTTGCATTTATTATTTTTACACAATAAAAATGTGTTGTTTATTTTTTGTTAGTTGATTCCAAGAGTTCTTTCATTTTATAGAGATGAGTTCTTTGTTAAATATGTGATTTAAAACGTTTTTTTATTTTTAGTGTGTACTTATCTCCTATGGTGAATGTTCAAAGTAAAGATGAACTTCAGTTTAATTTTTGGAATTCAGATGACCTGTAAACATTTTTATATGGCAATATTTTCAACATGACAGTGATTCTAAACTTAAGCTGTGGCTTCAATCTTACCTTACTGAAAACGATAGCATGCATTCTAATAGAAGTTAAAAAGGGAAAATCTGAAATTTCTATGGTAATACAAAAGGTACATATAAAAGGCAAAATTGAAAGATGTAATTTGGGGTGATAATTCTACTTGATTTCAAACTTCATCTATGTTAAGTCAACATAGAATTATATCAAGCAGATAAAAGATGCATTCAGCTATACACATACACAGACATGTACATCACAACCCCCTTGCACACAGAGATAGAAAAAGTGCACATGCAACTGAACAGTAAGACATTTGCAAAGATTCATGCTGAGAAAGAAGTATTTATAACAAATGTTCCAAATCCTGGAACAGTCATATGAAATAAAAGAACTTTGATCTCTCTCTCTCTCTCTCTCTCTCTCTCTCTCTCTCTCTCTCTGACACACAGACACACAGACACACAGACACACAGACACACAGACACACACACACAAACACACATACACACATACGGTTTAAAATGGAAATATATCTAAGTATAGCACCAGGTACACAAACTCCCAGAAGAAAATATGAGAACAACTTTGCAATTTCGAGTATGCAAAACTTTTCTTGTACTTTTTGTACAGATTGTCAATAAGTTCTGAAGTACAGAATGTCAATGATTGTTTGGTATCATGATATAGAACAGTGGTTTTCAATCTTCCTAATACTGCAACACTTTAATACAGTATTGCCACTTCATAGCTGTAATGAATTGTAATGTAAATATCTGATACCACACTCTCTGGGTTTGTGACCCACAGGTAGAGAACCTCTGGTATAGATACTGTTATAGAAACAATAATTTTGCAAATCTTTCCTCTACATCTTATACAAGGATATAAAGGAAAACTGACAAGCAAGTGTCTAGGAGATAGAACATTATTGCATTTGTGTTTTTGTATCTGTAACTTGTAAATATTTAATGAATAAAGTACCGTGTGATTATTTAATATATTGAGGACTGAGAGCAGATATTCCAGCTCACATGTACTTTTAACACATTAAAAAGGTATTTTGAAGGCTCCAACTCACAATTGGCATAGTTGCACATTTTTCTACTACATGGGATGCTATTTTGCAACAGCAAGGTACAAAATACCTTCTGGTCTATGACTATTGGAGTGTTACTTTACAGCAGAGAAGCTTGTTAATAATTTTCAAAATTCCCAACAACTTCCATAGGTTTTGGAATGAAGGGTTTAGACGTTAGTTTCTGTGTTAGCATAATAATTACTCATAGATTTTTAAACACCCGATGGATTTATTTATGTAATAACCATTTGCATTTCACTTTTTCCATCAGTGCTTAGCATAATCCACATCTGTCTTATGCCGTAATATTAGGTAGACTGCTAATATCAGTTAGTTAGACTGTCTTAATAGATTTAACTTCCTAGGCCTATACTATTTTTTTGGTACTGAATGAGGTTGTAGTTTGCCATCTACTATTTGTCTGTCCATTATCAATCTTAATTCATTCAACAAGAGGAAGAGTAAATATAGCATTTTGGTTGAAATTAAAAGGACAGATCGAAGTGATGTAGAATTTCAGTTATTCCTCTTTATTTACATATTATAAAATTGCCATCTTAAGCCTTATTGTTCATTGTTTTTCTCAATGTATAGTCTGTTTTATTTCTAAGTATTCCCAGGTCCTTGTGAACCTTGGTGAGGACTAGGGCCAGGCTCTACTTACTCTTTACTTTAGCCCAGACATTCTGGTCACACGGAGCCTGATGGTGGCATCCCTTCTGAGGTTATATAACGCAGAAAGCTGGGAAGAATGTTTAAGAGAAGTTAAGTGTGGTGGTTCAAATGAGGATGGCCTCCATAGGATCATGCTGGTGAACTGTCTAGGAAGGTTTAAGAAGGTGTGGCCTTATTGGTAGAGGTCTGTTAATGGGGGTGGACTGTGAGGTTTCAAAAGCCTACTCTTGGCCAAATCAATCTCTCTCTCTGTCTCTGTCTGTCTCTCTCTCTCCTCTCTGTCTCTGTCTCTCTCTCCTCTCTGTCTCTCTGTCTCTCTCTTTGTCTCTCTGCCTCTCTCCTCTGTCTCTTTGTCTCTCAGTCTCTGTCTCTGTCTCTTTGTCTCTCTGTCTCTGTCTCTCTCTCTCATCTCTGTCTCTGTCTCTCTCTCTCTTTGTCTCTCTGCCTCTCTCCTCTGTCTCTTTGTCTCTCTGTCTCTGTCTCTGTCTCTCCCTCTCTCTCTCCTCTCTGTCTCTCTGTCTCTCTCTCTCTCCTCTCTGTCTCTCTGTCTCTCTCTTTGTCTCTCTGCCTCTCTCCTCTGTCTCTTTGTCTCTCTCTGTCTCTGTCTCTCCCTCTCTCTCTCCTCTCTGTCTCTGTCTCTCCCTCTCTCTCCTCTCTGTCTCTGTCTCTCTCTCTCTCCTCTCTGTCTCTCTGTCTCTCTCTTTGTCTCTCTGCCTTTCTCCTCTGTCTCTTTGTCTCTCTGTCTCTGTCTCTCCCTCTCTCTCTCCTCTCTGTCTCTCCCTCTCTCTCTCCTCTCTGTCTCTCTGTCTCTCTCTTTGTCTCTCTCTCTCTCTCTCTCTCTCCCTCTCCCTCTCTCTCTCTCTCTCTCTCTCCCTCTCTCTCTCTCTCTCTCTCTCTCTCTCTCTCTCTCTCTCTCTCTCTCTCTCAGCTACTGCTCAATGTCTGCCTACCTGCTGCAGTACTCCCCGTAATGATGACCATGGACCAACCCTCTGAAACTAAGCAAGTCCTGGTTAAACGCTTTCTCCTATAAGCTGTCTTGGTCACTGTGTCTCTTCCCAGCAGTAGGACAGCAACTAAGATACTGTCATAAAGCTTAGTTACATAGATAAGGACGATGAGACATTCTGGATGGTTAATGCAGCACACAGTTCCTGAGGCTGCAAATGGTTATCTATATATTCTCAATTGAGAATTACTACTCTCGAAAAAAAATTAACAAAAAAAACAATGTAGCATCTGTGGTACTTGTGAGTGTCTCTACACGTTAGGTGTTTTTTCACATACCTCTGACAAAATAATGGTCCTTTATTTATTCTTTTGCAAGATAACCTCATGGAACAAAGATCCCGACCTTTGCAGAGATATTCATGGAATGGATACAGAAAAGAAAGGCAGATTGTTCAACAGTGCAGCCCTGTGAGACTTAGCAAAGTATGTGACCAGCACTTAGTGCAATGAAAACACCCCCAGAAACAAACCCTATTAATTACATGGGTACCAACTCAGTAAAGACTTGTGGATTCTGAGGATGGGCAGATATTTTCTTCATCTGTCTAGGCCTATGGGTGACTTCTCATGTTTACAAGCTTTTGTTGTGCAAACCTTGTTCCTTGATTTAAAACTATTGGTTAAATAAAATCAGTTTGGAGGATTACTGGGGATCACCCCTAATCTACTCTTCTAACTGCTGGCCTGGCTACCTCACCAGAAGTGTACTCTAGATACTTGCTGTTTCTCCTGGCCATTTGCTCATGGTTCCTCTCCCCTCATGGTGGCTTCCTTCTCCCTCTCCTTCTTCTTCTTTCCTCCCAGTCCCTCCTCCTCCAACCAGTCACTTCTGACCCAACTACCTCTAATCCCTCCAGTACTTGGCTGTAGCTAATTTTATTTAACCAATAGTTTTAAATCAAGGTTTGCACAACCAAAGCTTGTAAAAATAAGAAGTCACTTGTAGGCCTAGACCTTCAGGTATAAAATTTAACATTACAATACATAGCAATAGACCAAACCTCAACAAACTGTTTACCCACTGATAAGCCCGCCATGCTCTAATAGAGAGCTACAAACCTATGGCCACACACACAGATGGCAAAAAACAAAACAGAGATGCACATGTCTCGGAAAGGGACTTATAGGTGTTAATAATAATCTGGGAGGGAGCTAAGGAAGGACAAGTGTGATGGTGACCAGAATATACTAAATAAATATATAAAATTATTAAAGAACAGTTTTTTCTATGTTTATTAACTTGAGTATTTCTTATTTACATTTCGATTGTTATTCCCGGGCCAACATCTCCCTAACCCCTCTCCTTCTATATGGGTGTTCCCCTCCCCGTCCTCCCCCCATTACTGCCCTCCCCCCAACAATCACATTCACTGGGGGTTCAGTCTTGGCAGGACCAAGGGCTTCCCCTTCCACTGGTGCTCTAAAGTTTTAATATACTATAATTAAAATGAGACCAAATCCCACGTCACCAACATTAGCATTAAAATGTATCAAATGTAAAACTTCACTAGAAGGATAAACTCAGGTCTATTTGTAATATTTAAAATCATCGTCTAGATATTTTTGCCTTTTTTGGTCAAATTAACATTAGCTCTGATAAGTCAAAAATAGAAACTTCCACCCTAGGTAATTTTAAAGTATTTTGCATAGTCACTCATAAGAAAGAAAAGTAATGAATATATAACATGTGGTGTTTAAAACCTTGCTTCCATTCCTGTGCTAGTGTTGAAATTGATTCATGCAACATATTTAGTAACTTGTAATGCTTTGGGAAACAAGTATTGTTCTTCCTGTCACTGCGATCTAAATCTGTTGAACTCAGGGTTCTCACATGCGGCTGGTTAGCATCAAATAAACATAATTATTCCAACCATAAATCACAACCTTGGAGATCCTGCCTTTCGAAGGGCTGTTTCTAAATGCATTGATGTTTGCTGTAAAATGAAATATAAAATGATTCCATGAGTAGAATCTCAGAACCTGTCTACAGTCTTCAGTATGAATTACCTTTTTCATTGCTATGATAAAATATCTGACAAAGAGCATCATGCTGGAGAAGGGGTTTATTTTGGCTTAAAATTTGAAAGGATACAGTCCATCATGACATCATGGTGACAGGAGCATGAAGTCCATTGTTTATGCTGTACCTAGATTTACATCAACTTGACACAAACTATAGTTATCGGAGAGGAGGAAACCTCAATTGGGAAAATGCCTCTATAAGGTCAGACTAGAGGCAGCCTGGAGAACAGTGGTTTTCAACCTTCTTAATGCTGAAAATCTTCCTCATGGTGTGGTGATCCTCCCAATCATAAAATTATTTTAGTTGCTACTTCATAACTGTAACTTTGCTACTGTTATGAATTATAATGTAAATCTCTGTGTTTTCTGATGGTCTCAGGCAACCCCTGTGAAAGGGATTTTGCCCTGCAGGTTGAGAACAACTACTGTTGAGCAATTTTGTAATTAGTGATAAATGGGAAGGCACAGCCCATTACAGCCCTGTAAGAAAACAGGCTACAAAAGCCACAAAACCAAGTCAATAAGCAGTACTAAATCTAAATCAGCTGTCTCCAAGTTCCTTCTCTGTGTGAGCTCCTGTCCTGGCTTCCTTCAGTGATAGACTACCACATGAAAGTGTAATTCCCCCCAAAACTTATCCTCCCCAACTTGCTTTTTGGTCACAACATTTCAATGCAACAATAGAAACCCTAACAACCCTGATACAAGTTGATACCAGGATAGTGAGAGGTATCGCTGTGATAGATCTGAACATACTGTGTTGGGGAAGATTGTGGAAGGACTTTGGAACTTTGGGGGCTAGAAAAGCAATTAAGTGAGTGTTAAGAACTCAATGAGTCGTTGTATAGGATCTTGGAAGGTAAGGATTTTGAGAGCAGTGCAGGTGAGAGAGTCTGTCTTGTGAAGTTTCAGAAGAGAGAAGAGAGTTTAAAGACTATATCATGGGCATTTATTAATTTGAATTAAGATTTTGGTTAGCTGGGGCTGAAGAACTGGCTGTGATTGACAAGATAACAGAACTACTAAATGGAAACCTTTGCTTTGCTGAGTTACTTGATGCTGGTCAGCTGGAGCTGAGAATTTAATGTTGGTGAAGACGAGACAAGCATCATCAAAATCTTCTGGAAAGTGTTTCCTGAGAATTAGCATACAGAAGCTGTATTCCAGAGGTGGTGATGGTTGTACCTCATGCTGGCAGCTGGTTGTGCAAGAGTCACCCAGGTGATACTGTTTTGAATGCATGAAGGGGTCTTGGAGAGCAGCTGAGGCTTGGCACCGTGAGAGACCATTAGTAAGGGAATCACCTCAGTGGGAGTTGAAGTTCCAATGCAGAGAAGTTGAGGCTTAGTGCCATCACGGAAGCCTAGGAGAGGCTATTGTTGAAAGTATAGGCCAGTTGCAGTAGAAGCACTTGGCATGCTGGAGATTCCAGTATCACTGGAAGACCACCAAGAACAGCAGCAGCTGTGGAGTAGACTCAGTCAGAGCCGGAAAGACAAGCTGTGGGTGCTACAGAGAGATGAGCCAGGAAACTGACCCACGCCCATACAATACAGTGCAGAAGATCATGAGTGGGTCCCACACATTGAGCACCCATTATTTTACACTATTGGGAGTTTGGTTTTATTTGTTTAGAATATCACTGTGCCTGGGTCTTCTATCAATCATGAAGTAAGAAAGTACTTATGGGAGTCCACAGAGGAGAGATTTTAGGGGTTTTTATGGAGAATTTGGATTTTAAAAGAGATGATATTTTTAAAGAGACAACTTTTAAAGTGTTTAAATTTGTAAGGCTGAAGTACATTTTAAGTTTGTAATATGTCCTACATTGTGATATATTAATGTGTGATCTTAGGATGAACAAGGAAGGAAAGGCTGTGGATTAGCAGCAATGTATTTGTGTGTCAAGTCTGTCAAAGGGTCAGTTGTACTGGCTAGACATATGCCAACCTGACAAAAACTATATTTATGTAAGAGGAAGAGACCTCAAGTGAGAAAATGCCTTCATAAGATCTGGCTGTGGGCAAGTCTGCAGAGCATTTTGTTAATTAGTGACCAATGGGGAAAGACACAGCCCATTGTGCATGGTGCCATTCCTGGGCTGGTGGCTCTGGCTTCTGCAGGAAAGCAGGTTGAGCAAGCCAGTAAGTTGTACCCCTCCATGGTCTCTGCATCAGCCCTTGCTTCCTCCCGGCTTGAATTCCTGTCCTGACCTCTCTCGGTGATAGATGACAATGTATAAGTGTAAGTTCAATAAAGTCCTTTTCTCCCCAACCTGGTTTTTCACCATTCTGTTTTGTAGAAGTAAGAGAAACCCTAACTAAGACAATGAGGAACAGAAAGTGAACAAGAATAAGTCCATGTCCTATCAGTAACTCTCTCTAGCAAGCTTCAGTGTCCTACAGATCCCATGACCTTCTTAAACAGCACAACTACCTGAAGAACAAGAGAAGAGTTCAAACATTTATTTAACCTATGGGGACCACAATAAATAACTACTTGTCTCATGGAAGGGTCCACTATTATCATACACTAACACTAGAGGCTATCAATAACGATCTACTCATAAACATATTGTTGTTTATGCAACCATAAAATATAACTTGCTGAGGGCTGGAGAGATGGCTTTCTGCCAAGTCTGACTTCCTGTATCTCTGGACCCACAGTAGAAGTAAAAAGTCAGCTCCTGAAAGTAACCCTCTTAACTTCTACATGAGTGCCATGAAATGCATGCTCCCCAAAATAATTTGATTGATTAACTACAAAACAACAGTAAAAATAAATCAAAGAATTTAACAAACTAATAAGAATAGCAATTCCCTTGCTCCTCTTTTAATTTTAATAGTAACTGAGCAGGGGCCATCTCTATAAATGACAAGGTATTAGCCGGTATCAATGTATTTTACTATAGTAAAGTACCTAAGATTATTCAAATTGTGCTTAGAAGGAAGGCTACTGGACTAGCAGTGATGACTTTTACTCTGATTTTATTAGGTAGAGACAGGCATTAATTACATAGAAAAATCCAGTTAGACTTATATAAAATTTAAGAACATAAATATAAAAAATGTTTAGTAAAAATCATGATGAAAATCTAATGTTTTCATCTATTTAATTCTTTGAAAGTATTTTATGTATTTTGGATTCCTTTTCAAAATGTATGTCATAAATAAAAGTGATTATAGGCAAGCTGGAGACATAAAGAAGCATAATTCAGTTTTATTGTTTAATATGGGACAGAGAACACAGTTAAGTTCAGTTTATTTTTATGTTCCCTTCTGCTTGACTGGCATATCTAAAGCTACTGAAAAATCCATACTGGAGTCATGAAAGAGACAAATGGCTTTGCTCAGAGACATTCTGCTTTAAATAGGATGTGTTTCTGGTTGAGTGTTATTACCTCTAACAACGTCTATTTCATTGCAGATGCTGACTATCGTACATCTAGACAGTGGCTAAAGGAAGTCATACCCCCAGCTTGCCCTAATTATTATTTAGTGTTCTCTCTGTCTCTGTCTTTCTGTCTGTCTGTCTCTCTCTCTCTCCATCTCCGTCTCTGTCTCTCTGTCTGTCTCTGTCTTTCTCTCTCTGTCTGTCACACACACACACACACACAGTCCTCAACACTTATTTTAGGACCATTTTTTAAAATGAGCTTTTACTCTATAAATCAGGCTGATCTAGAACTTATTGTGAACATGCTGGCACTGAACTCTGGCGTCTCAGCAAATTCGGTGCTAGATTCCTCACAGCAGCCAACACATCTGCTGATCTTGGAGTTGTTTCATCTTGCATTTCTCTTCTTTAGATTTTTGTTAATAGCTCATCTTTTACATTTTCCTCTGCACATTTTCTTTTGCGGCCCCTAACTCAGTAATCTTGATAGGTTATAATGCTAGACCAAAGCCAAGAGAGTGAAACTTAACAGAGCTGTTGAGTTTGAAATAAGTTTAAAAGACTTTAGTCCTAGTTTCATTCTAAAGCTGTGATAAAAAACTGGACCAGTGCATCTTAGGAGAGGAGTTTATTTAGTCTTATACTTCCAGGTCAAAGGCCATCACTGAGGTTAAAACAAATGAGTTATTCAAGGCAGGGAAAATGGGGGAATATGACTCGCTGGCTCAGTCACTGTGGCTCACTGTCTGGATAGAATCTATTTAGCTTCTTGTACAGCCAAGACCCACCTTTCTAGGGATGATGTTGCCCACAGTGGGCTGGGCCCTCTTACGTGATTCATTAGTTAAGACAATTTCTTAACAGGATATGGCCACAGACAAATCTGATCTGGGCAATCCCTCAACTGGCATTCTTTCAAATGGTTTTAGGTTGTGTCAGCTTGAGAGATAACTAGGATAGCCCTGGTCCAAGTCCAAACTAAAACCATAGGGTGGCTGACTGGTGAGAGTACAATGAATATACACAGTGAGTTCTGCCTACTCCAAATCTAGTGAAAACATTACTAAGAAATGTAGTCAGAAAAGCTGTGAACTGACATTCATTTGTAACAGTTTGTCCAGAAAAGACTGATCAGGATACTCTAGAATGTTAACCACTGTAACTGCTACTGTAGAGCGGTGTCCTAGAAACTTGGCTGAGGGAGATTGCTCCAGCTGAGCCCCATAGAGATATGAAGTAAAGCCACCAAAGCTGTTTTCAGTCGTGAGAAACCTGTTCAAAGAAGACAGTACCCGAGCTTCAGGTAACTGCAAACAATGGGACTCAGATTAATGTCTAAGCTTTCAGAATGAACCCATTATTGTATACAATATAAGAAGGTCATAATCAAGAAGTCCAGCTCTTGGCAACAAGAAATTCTTTGATTATTCTCTACCAGAAATACAATTTGCTCAGTGCATGAGAGGGCACATTATAGACACTCATTTGTTATGGTTTATTAGGTTGTCAGAACACTTAACAGCTTTGTACAGTTATCTGTTTAAATGTTTGCCACAGGCTCATGAAACCGGAACTTGTATTGTTCATGCGTTAATGCTAATGACACTTATGCATGAGATATAGGATCTTAACCAGGCCTCTTTTAATAGTTTCTTTTCTCATTACTGTGACAAAATATCTTGCAGGAAGAGAATTAAGGAAGGAGAGGTTTGTTTTGGCTTGTACTTTGAGAGATTATAGCTTTAAATTGGCAGGAAAAACTTGACAGCAAAAGTAGGAGGTTGTCTGGTCATAGTGTACTTGCAGTTAGACTGTAAACAAAAAGTGGGCCTGTTCCTACTTCCTCCAATGAGATTCCACCCACTAGAGGCTCCGCCCTTCCCAAATAGTGCTACAAACTGTTAATCAAGTGTTCAATCCAATGGGGGGGATGTTTCATTTCAAACTGCAACAGTCTTCCACCTCTAGAGATCAGTTACTGCCTCAAGGTGACATAGTTCTCTCTGAGGTACTAGAGCATGGAAGCAAGCTATAGAAGAAGACATCTGAGGAAGAAGCTAGCAGAGATTTGTGTATTGATATACACAATACTCCTGTTGCTTTTCTCCATTTATGTTTTGTTTTAATGAGTATGAAGATGTGGTGTTCAGTGTAGCCAGTGTCCATTAAAAGAACAACTTGAAGATGTAATCATGAATAAAAGGGAGCAGAACGGTGAGATCGAGCTTGAGTCTTCCCAGGTTAGACTCTCAGTGTTGTACCTCTAGGCCAGGTGGGTTGCCTTTCTGTAGACAGTTGCCTCCACAAATTTCTCTACTGATTGTCACAATGAATCCAGCCTACTAACCCTGTGTCTCATACAGTAGAGCTCATACAGTTCCAGGTCAATAATCTGTCATAAAAATAAAATATCATTTGGGGTTAGGAGCTCTGTACTTTTCTATACACTCAGATTATTTGAGTTAGGCTCTGGTTTGTGTTCTTTGTTACAAAGTGTGATAAAAGCTACTGTTCAATCAGAGTAGGTGCCTGTAGCATATGGAAGTCTAGCAGATAAGCCCCTGGCCTTGTACACTGACCCTTCCAACTTCCCTTTAAAATACAAGGAAAGCTAATTATTTGTTGTTGTGTGTTTTTGCAACTATGGGGTTGAACCTGGAACCTCTGGTATGTTAGGCAGGCACCCCACCACTGAGCTACACAGTGTAATTACATTCCCAGAAAGCTTGTTTGGTTTTATTTGTGAGTTTTTGAGATAGAATTGTGCTGTGTAGTCTAATCCGATGATCTTGATATCTAATCATTCATGATTGGGTTACTATATTAATATATTACTATCTGCACAACCTCATGGGCATCTTGGGCAAAACATTAATTTGTTGTAAATCTTCATCAATGATAGTGATATTTGTGTCTCAGAGAAGTTGAGATTAACTCAACTGATCTACTAAATAACCATATTTGGAATGAATATACTTTGTGAGGTTCTATCCACTTCATTATAAACATTTTAAAGATGTAGTGGCAATAAGCACTTGACTTAAAGTGCATTAATACGTTGGATTTATCTGAAAACATTAGTAGAATGTTGAGGGTTGAGAGTTACAGTAGGACAAATGGTCTGAGTTCAACCTCTCAGTTTATTTAACAAGTAGAAAAGCACTGTTTTCTATAGCAAAGTGTAAGAAAAGCCAGTAGATTAGTGACTTGATGACATCTTGGGGCCACCTATAGGTCATCCCATTCTTTAAGAAAGATGCTCATCTTCTCCTGCTTAACCTCAAGGGTCAAGTAAAGCTTAGGGGAAGAAGAGAAGATTGACTCATGTTTGGGTGGGTCAAGAAAACTGGTATTTGTCCAGGTTGGTCCTTGGGGCAAGTTCAGCTTATTATCTACGACATATACAATGGAGATTTAGAGCAGTCACATTTGGTCATGTCTTAGGTAAATTTTAGGGACATACTTAAGTCACACCTAAATTAATTTTGGAGTGGAAAGGATATTTTGTGGCTATTTTTTCTAGTATGCAGAAAGATGGGGCTTCCATTAACTTTTCAATAACTAAGGCTTGGGTGAAGATCAGCACTGAGAGTATAGTCTGAGGCTAAGAATCATTAATCTGCTTCACTATAGTCTAAGTTGTGTACAACGTCTCTGAGATCCATGAAGTCAAAGAAATTGAGCCAGGCATAATAGTTTATCTCAAGGAATGATGGTCTAACCCCACACTCATAGGAAAGACTCTCTGATAGCGGTGGTGATCTCTGATCTCAAGGATACTAATGGGAAAACATGCTAATGCTATACAAGTTCATGAACACTGGAGGTATCTAGGAGAGATTGAGTAATGCTGTGGTCTTGGGTGTGGTTTGCAGAGCAGCTCAAGAGTGTAACACTGAACAGAGAAGGAGGTGAAGGCTTCTTTACCTGTACTTATGAAGAGGTGGTTTCTTTTCACAAGGAATAATTCCTTAGGAAAGGTGCTGTCAAAACGAATTAGAAGCTGTCATTCAGAGAAGTGATAGTGCGATTCACTCACCAGGAAAAGCTCTCAAAGGGGAGTCCACAAATTTTGGGCACCCATCTTGGGGACTTGTTTCCTGGATAATACACTACAGTTCATATTTTAACTGAATTACTGTCACGATTAGCATCCTTTCCTGTGGGGCATGTGGACCATACCACCAGAGGAATTGGCATAGAAATAGTGAGGTGGAGCATGCCTCAAACCCCAAAACCCATAAAACTTGAAACTGGAAGGAGTGGTGTTACCTCTGTCTGGGTTTCTGTACCTGCCATGGAGCACATAGCCTGGAGACTCGCCACCAACCTTTTCGCTCCCTGCATATTCTCATGCCCCTCCCCCAAACTACATAACCTTTGGTTAACCCCGAGTACAGTGTTTCCACACAAACCCATTCCCAATAACGAACTGCTAAGATCATCTCAGAAAGCTTCTTCATTAAAGATCGTCAGGGAGGAACTTCTGACCCCACAACTTGCCGCCAACCAGACCAGGACTCTGCTTCATGCCCTCATGACCTGGTAGGTGGTAACATCTGATGCCCCCGAGGAAAGAGGCAGATTACAGACTTTAGACTTCGCTCATTCCAGACTTCACCCCTCACCCCGGGAGGGGAGGTGGAACCTGGAACCACAATATTTGGTAATAGATCTTTAGATTCCAGCTTGATCCAGAAGTACCGGGGAGATGGTTCCATAGGTAACTTCTTGGAGCACAAGCATGAAGATCTGAGTTCACTCCACAGGGTAATAGCCAGGCATGGTGTGTGCTTGTAATCCCAAAGCCAAGAAGTGTGGGTAGAGGTAAGAAGTATCCTTGGTGAATCTGTGAGCAAAAGAGGGAGGGAGAGAAGGAGGGAGGGGGAGATCTTGTCTCATAAAATAAAGCAGAGAGTGAGAGAGGGATTGGGGAAGATACACAGAATGGTTTCTGACCTGTGTACACATGAGCAGATGTACTCCCCTGCATCTTCCCCTCTTCCTCCCCTTCCCTCCCCCTCTCCCTCTTCCTCCTCATAGACATAAATACACACACACACACACACACACACAGAGAGAGAGAGAGAGAGAGAGAGAGAGAGAGAGAGAGAGAGAGGAAAGATGATAACCCTTGAAACATTTAGAGATTGTCCCCATATCCTTCTTTCCCTGTGCACACTTGCTTGACCTCATGCTGCTTACTTAGGTTTCAGCTATTTCAAGGGTCATTTGACCTCAGGAGCCTTTACAATTAGATTTTGCTAATTGCTCTTGCAAAATGTTCTTGCTCTGACAAGTGTTATTTGGTAACTGGCAAGTTAGCCATTTCGAGATCATTGAGAGTGTCTTCGAGAGCCATTTCGAGATCATTGAGAAGTTAGTGTGAGCAGTGAAGGAGCTCACATGCAAACATGGTGTCTACAGTATGCAGGTGCTCAATAAACCATCACCCATTCCTACCACTTACCCTGCTATAGTCAAAATCAAATGGGAAAAATGAAGAGAAAAAATTATGATAACTCAGAGTGATTTTTGTAAAAAATGGAATGCAAAATTTTCTTTTTCTTAAAAGATCCCAAATGTTACTGAGATATTTTGTCTACTAAAAGAAACAATGACAAAATCAGACAGACTAGTATTTTTTTCCCTTCTCTATTGTGATTGTCAGGATGAAAATTCAGTCAAATAGCAGGCACATGGTTGAAAAGTACTGTTGTCTCCAATATTCAATGTAATTATAGATTTTCAGTATTTTATTCACAACCAAGTCATATTATGATAGCAAGACACATTAGCATATTTATAATTTTACCCTTTGTGCCCAGCCAATAACTTGCATGTTCTCTAATTTGAACAATCTTTTGTTTCAATTTAACTACCTTTCCACCGCAAACAACACCCATGACCCTAATGTCAGGCTACATCATCTATTCAGTAATTTGCACCAAGAGTCTCATTGTATTTCACTTAGCAGCATGCTTATCAGGGAAACTCAGGAAGAGAGAAGTCCACAGCTCTTTGTAAAACAAACAGGAGTAATAATAACAATAATGAAAAGATAGGACTTTAAGAAGCAGATTGGGGAAGTGTGCAGATAGGTAGCAAAGAGAACTGATCTTCGTCCATTTGATAACAATGGTAAAATACCATTCAGACAGCTGTGAAAGCACTCACCTCAAGTGGCTCTGGGGTACGTGCATGTGACTTGTGATTCCTGATTCTTGTGGCAGGCACCTTAGGGAATTTTGCTTTGGGCTTCTGGGATAAAACCAAAGATCATGTTTATATGTGCAATAAAGGACAGACTTGCAATGTACACATGGGAAGTAGTTAGAGTCCATAAGGGGTTTAAAGGGCTCCTTAAATGTATTGACTTTTCCTTCAATATTCACTAAAAACCTGTTTTAAAAATGTTAATATTAGTTAAGTAAATCTTTTGCCAGCTCAACAGAACTCCCCAATCTCTAGCTCTAATGATATTCAAAGTGATTGTGAGAAATGAATGAGTTGACATGGAAATACAGTGCCTACTGCATGACAGGTGCTCAGAAAGGGTGGCGGTGATGATCACAGTCACCCATACAATGTCCTTAACAAAATTACCTATTTTCTCTCTGTTTGGACATTGCATGTCCATTGGTTTCAATGAGTTCTCTCAAGAGCTTCAAGAAGTGGAACCTAGATGTCCCATTTAGGATGGGACAGTCTACTCCAGTCACTTATTTTCTGTGCTTTGATCAGTTATGAGTCTCTGTATTCATGCTGTCTACTGCATAAAAAACCTTCTCTGATAAATACAGAGCTATACTTATCTATGGATAGGACAGGTAATTAGAAGAGAGTTTTTAGTACTATGTTCATTTAGAAAACATAGTAGTAATTCTCACATATGACTTGTGACCTCTCTAATCCCAAGTTCTTGACCAGGTTATACTACCAGGTATGGGTTCCTCATTGCAGAGAGGGCTTCAAACTACACATCTTGTCTGTTACTGACCTAAGTCTATGCTCTTGCAGGACTTCTGATCTATATGATCAGAAATCAAATGAACTAAAACAAAAAGTAAGAAAGCCACGAGCTAACAATGACAGCAATTAAACCATTGCTGTGTGAAAAGAAGGACTGTTTGCTTTCTTTAGACTGGAGAGTAAAAAGAGCTGTCAAAACACAGCTTTTCTATGAACTTGACTTGCAAAACCAAAGGCACACATCAGGAGGGGAGACATTCCAGGAAGAAGAACTAGGAACTATGCACAGAAATAATGATGAAGAGAAAGGGGGTGGGAAGGAGGAAAAGGGAGGGGATAGGTAGAAAGAGAGGGAGGGAGAAAGAGAGAGGGAACCTAGGACTAATTAGAATTGGGGAGGTAAATAGGGGAAAAAGTAGGAAAGGAGGCAGAGTCAATGAAACTTCTGGGTTTGTTCGTTGATACATATGCAAGAGAGGTAATGATTCGTAAGCAGAGTCTAGGAGTGAGGGACTTCTTCTTTTTGATGGTGGCAGTCTAAGGAAAAACTCTCATGTATTTGACAGGTAGGCAACAGATTCACAGTTGCCCTCAACTTATAGTGAGATTAGACCTCCACCAGTTCATCCCTAAAATCTCATAAAGCAGGATTGAGGAGACGGTTTACTTAGTGAAGACCTTGCCTTGTATGTATGAGGTAGAACACAGATGATGAAGAAGCTCAGAGGCACTTAGCTAGAGCTGGGTCAAAGAAAGACTGGGATTATGACCTCTTCTTGGGAGAAGGTGGTCTCATCTTTCTCTATGCCTCATCAAATCTAGGAGACCAACTTTGTCAAATCCAGGTCCCCAGAACTCAGTCCTTTCTGTAATAGATTTGGTGCATCAAAGACTTCTCCTTTCTTTGTCTTCCAGATTCAAATCATTATCCTTTTATCTTAAACTCCACAGCAAGGAGACAAGAGAACGTTTACTGATCCTACAACCTGGAGAGTCTACTTCAGCTGATTGCTATCCATGATGGCTGTTGGTTAGCACAGATAGCTGTGTTTGCTGTTTTCACCATGGTCCTATCTCATCCTGCTATCAACCTCCACCTTGTTCCGAAGTTCTTGGTGCCCTTAGATCTACTCGAAGTGACTCTAAGCAGCTACCCCTATCCCTTGCTGCCCAAGTTTCATCATTTCAGTGGCATTACCAGTAGGACTGCCATCTCTAGGGAGAAGCTGAAATGAAAACCAACAGTGGCTAAAACCACTCAGAGCAATGAGATTCAGAACGTAGCCTCTAGCAGTCATTTTTAAAGGCCAAACCACAGACCTCTGATTAATTAGCTCCACACACCCAAGACTTGATTAATACTTGACAGCCTTGATAATTCTTTTTCTTTATTTTCTCCAATGTAAGGTTATCCAGAGAAACACCAATATTTTATCCTTACCATCACATGGATTTTGGACCAGCTTCCCCAGGCAAAGAGCCTCCATTGGAACATTCCTGGGTTTTTCAGTGTTTGCAGCACACTTCTCCTCCTATGCCTGCCTCCGAATGTCTGCTGAGTTCACGTGACTGTATTTGCATACTATGATGTTGCAACCTGAACCCAGAACCATCACTCTTCATTTGGGTGGTCGTCATGCACAACGGCACACAGAACACATGTCCACAGTCAAGGTTAGCTATTAAATTTAATCAACTGTGTAGGGTTATTTTCATAATTCTAGTTTTGCCATGCAACCCATAACTTCCTCTGCATTATATTATTCAGAAATGATGGACTCAAACTGTTAAAATATAAATTTGTGTGCTTGTCAAAAATAGAAATAAATAATGTGGCAGAGACCGCGGTGAGAGGGAAAAGTTCCATGCACAATCCAAATGATTATGACTATTCTGGTGCCTAAGGCACCACTGTCCTAAGCTGCCCTTTGTTCTATTTTTTTCTGTTTTGTTTTTTTTTAATGGAAAATACTGTTAGCACTATTTTAGGTGAGTGTTTAACCAACAGAGTACAAACAACATCCATTAAAACTTACACAGAGACAAATGAAAACAAAAACTACAAACCACAAACAACAGGGATGCTGCCCCTCAGATCACCATAGAGATGAGGTGGCCCTGCAGGCAAGGATGAATCATTCTCCCGTGCACTGGCACCAAGGTGTAAAACCAGATAATGGGTAAGGTTCAGGGTTTTCATTATTATTGATGGAACTTAAATTATATGCTATATGATTATACCATTCAGCCCAACTCCCAAAACTTCAGCAAAGTTTGAAATATCCTGCTTGCTTGCTGTTGGTTTGAATTATATGAAATGCTTGCATCGTATACAATAAATAGATAAATTAAACTTTATAAAATATACCAAGGGCTCTTGGGATGGCTCAGTGGATAAAGCTCCAGTTACCCATAGGTTAGGAGAGAACTGACTTCCACAAGTTGCCTTCTGACCTCTACAAATGCACCATGGCACTAACATACAGAATAAATTAAAAGAAAAATGTAATTTAAAAAATTTGCAGTGTTTTCCTTAGCATTATTTCTAAGAAAATCGGTCTCGTGGGGAGACTGAGAAGTTCGGCAGGAATAAAAATTAAAGGGGTTTCGGGTCTTACAGTGTATATGTCGCTATTCCAGATACCTTGGTTATAAACCTTGGTTCAATTTTATTTAAATCTCAAAGGACTGAGGTCACAGCCAACTTTAAGCCACATTTGAAACAATATAGACTGGAAGAAGGAGAGGTCAACCATCCATAGCAAAGAAGGAAAAGAAGATTTATTATCTTTTAACTCTAGTGAAAGCTTATGTTTATCTAGCTAGTTTATTTCTGGGGCATTTTACAGTTATTAGGTCATCCAATTAGTAAGTGTTATTCTTGTGGCACTGAACTGGGGAACACTTTTGTGACAGAATTATTGTAGAGTAGTATGTATTAATCAGCACAAGACTATGAAAAATATAAACTATTACAACAAGCCATTGGATCGTAGCAAAGAAGCCATATTTAGGATTCATCCCATCTGCAGATACCAAACCCTGTCACTATTGCTGATGCCAAGAAGTGATCCCAGACAGAAGCCTAGTATGGCTGTCCTCTCAGAGGCTCGACCAGTATCTGACTAAGACAGATGCAGATACTTAAGCCAACCATTGGACAGAGACTGGGGACCCCAAGGAAGAGTTGGGGGAAGGAATGAAGGAGCTGAAGAGGATTGCAAAGAAGAACAACAATATTAAATAACTGGAACCCTCAGAGCTACTGGGGATTAAACCACCAACCAAAGAGTGTACTTGGGCCTACCCATGGCTCCAGCTACATATGTATCTGGCATCAATGGGAGGGGAGGCCAATGGCACTGTGGAGGCTTGATGCCCCAGAGTAGGAGGATACTAGAGGACTGAGGTGGGAGTGGGTCGTTGTATAGGGGAGCACCCTCATAGAGGCAAAGGGGATGGGGTTTGGGATGGGGATTTTGTGGAGGGGAGACTGGGAAGGGGGACAACATTTGAAATGTAAATAAATGAAATAACCAATTAATTAAAAAAGAAGTAAGAAAAGTGGCCCTAATAAAAAACAAAGTTATTAATACATAAAGATGGAAAAGTTGTTTTATTTGACTATCAAGTTGGTCCCTTGACACAAATTACATTGTGATACCTCTTAGACAGGTACTGACAAGTTAATGTTACACACACACACACACACACACACAACATCATATATCTATTTCTCACTATTTTGTCATTATCATGTCTGTGTATGATGTGTGTATGTGTGTACATTCGATGGTGCGTGTGTCAGGGTCAGAGGGTCATTTTAGACACTGGTTTTCTACATCTATAATGTGAACCCAGGATTGAGCTCAGTGGGGCTGCAAGTTAAAAAACATTTTCCTGTGGCGCTAACTCACTAGCCCTTAAAGCATTTTTTGAAAGAAACAACCTGATTGGATAAAAACAAAAACAAACAAACAAACAAACAAAAAGAAACAAAAACCGTAAGCAATAACTAGGAAGAAAGTAAGATTTCAATTTTATTTTTCTTTTTGTCAGAATATAAACTGATTTTTGTAGTTGTTATCAGAAAATTATGGCACTATAATTTCAAGAATTGCCAGTGGAAGTAAAGAGTCCCTCATGGTGCTTCACTAAAGGGAAAAGACATCATAGGAAAATATTAAGGCCAGAACTTTAAAAGACAGGAGTTTAAACCTCATCCTACTATTTATAATTCAGAGATTATGACATAAGTTATTTTTTCATTTAGAATGATTTTATTAAATCATAAACTTACAACTGTTACTTAACTCTATACTTAAATTTTTCAAAGGAGAAACATTATATCTTATTAGATCATGATTCTGGCTAATAGCTTTCCAAAACTTTTGAGAAAATCCTAAAAAAGTGTTCAAAGGTCACCCAAACCTTAGAAATTTAACATTGTCAAAGAAGAAATGCTTCTACACTCTGACAAAAACCACTAGAAAGAAATAACAATTGGAAAGCTTAGAAACTGTCTGGGGGACATTTTTTTACTATCTTTCTTCTGCAGTAAGGTAATGTTACTAAATAATCCAAGTCATTCATAAAGTGATTCTCTGTGTCTGGGCTCTTCTGCCATATCAGTGTATCCTTATGCATAGCAGAGCTAAGAATTCCCTGAGCATTGATATTTTCATAACCTGAAGCTGTTCTGCTACCACATTCTAACTGTGGCCCAGAGGAGAACAGGAGTCTTTGGTGGTAGCAGAAATATGGGAGGATCATATGGTGGAGGCAACAATGATCCGGGACGAAGTGGAAGAGGTGGAGACTATGATGAGGGGAGCCTATACTGGCTTCCTTCTACTTTTCGTGGGCTTCACTGTATAAATAGGAGAAGATGAGAGGTAAGTTAATTTGTTAATGGAAAATCTCCATTTTTTATGGGAAGAGATATTGATTATTCTCTCTCTCTCTCTCTCTCTCTCTCTCTCTGTGTGTGTGTGTGTGTGTGTGTGTGTGTGTGCGTGCGTGTGTGTGTGTGTTATTTGGAGGTCAGAAGATGGGGTTGGGGATTTAGCTCAGTGGTAGAGCGTTTGGCTAGCAAGCGCAAGGCCCTGGGTTCAGTCCTCAGCTCCGGAAAGAAAAAAAAAATAGGAAGTCAGGAGACAACTTTGGGAGTTGTTTTCTGGGTAATGTCCAGATTTCTTTCTTTTTCTTTTCTCTTCTTTTCTTTTCTTTTCTTTTTTTCTTTTAGATCGGATCTCCTTTTGGCTCAGAACTAGCTAATTAGGCTAGTGGGCTAGCCATTAAGTACCAGAGACATACCTTTCTCCCTCTTCCCAGTTTGGGAATTACAAGTATTCACCATCATGCTTGGCCAATTAACATGGGCATTGATGACTGGATTTAAACACTAAACTGACTGAGCCATCTCTGGGTCCCCGAGTCACTACCTCTTAAAGTAATTTCTGACATGCCCAGTTCAGTGTCTGAATGTGAGTATTCTTAGAGTAACATTATTATAATGATCAGTTTTTGTTTTTTTTTTCTGGGTTTTTGAGACAGGGCCTCTCTATTTAGCTTTTGGCTGTGATGGAATAAGCTATGTCCACCAGGGTGACCTTGAACTCACAAAGATATCCTGGCTCTGGATATGGGGGCACATGCCTTTAATCTTAAGTATAGGAATTAAAGGCATGTGTCCCCACATTTGGCATACAATGGTAATATTTTTATTGATATTATTTGACTTGGTGATCCATTAAAATTATAGATTTCAGATTGGTTATTGGGGCAATGCTGTCTACTTAAAATCTTTTAATAAGCCCCGGGTAGAACGTGGCATCAATATGATTAAGACAAGGACTCATATGTCTGTGATAAGCCTGTTTTTCTCCAAGTACTCAGGCATCAATGCTGAACGTGTATCATACAAAAGCTAAGAAAACTGCTTGAACTAAACTGGATCCCCGTTATTGAGCTCGCAATGACTTGAGCTACTCCCTTGGCTAAGCCAAGACTTGAATAAAGGCAGTCATAAAGAATAGATTTATCTTTAAAGCCATCCACACAATAATCAGCTTTAGTGGGGGAAGAACAAGAATCCAGATCTTCTACCATGAGCCTTCCATGGCTTCTACCTTTAAAGGCCAGAGATGAAGTGACTTTGTGCATATTATAGCAGTGTTTCATGGTATATCAAGAACATATGGTATAGCAAAAATTAATTATATACAACCAGACAAATAGAAAAATCATCAACTATAATTCACAGATGAATCTTGATGGTTTCCATGGCAATGGGAAGTTGAGAGTTTCCAAATAGAGCAATCTTGTGAAAGAAATACATTTGGTGATTTTCCTGACACTTCATAAGTGGTTAATCAGGGTACAGCTATCGCGATGCTGCCAGGAACTGTGCTTGAGAGAAAAGCAAACTTTTTTCCATTCAACCTGGTGTAGCACATCTGGACCACCACATCACCAGCACTGGTGTAGACAGTTACATGGAATCTTGTGAGACAGCATGCTGCTCAGTTTTGGGGAGTCTCATAATTTAATAGACTGTTTAAACATAGAAGTGGAAGAGGGAGGCAGGGGTTGGGGGGAGAAATGGGGCATTCAGTGTACTGAGAAATAGTAACGTAGCTAGGAACATCATGGCTGAGCTAAGACGTGTTCTTTTGTTTTTAAGAATGACAGTATTTATGGCTATACTGAGGACAAAATTATACAACAAAGAATAAGCAAAAAAGTACAAATATAAATAAGGCCAATAATGAGTTCTCAACTAGTAAAAATATTCTAAAAATAAAGAAAATTGAAACAATAGAGATAACTAGTAGGCAAGAAGAGGAACAGAAAAGTTTAATGTCAGCAATCTCAAAACAAACGTGAGTGAAGGCAGTTACTCAGGCTTCCATACCTCTCTATTGGGCTGGATCCCGAGCACAATGGTCAGTGGGGAATCTTCCTTATCTGTAGAAGCTACCTTCTAGGCTACGAGTCTGTTTGTGGAAATTATGACTTTATTCTTCCCAACTGTTTATTAAGAAAGGCACAATTTCCACTAAGTTCATAGCAGCCTTATTTATAATAGCCAGAAGCTGGAAAGAACCCAGATGCCCTTCAACAGAGGAATAGATACAGAAAATGTGGTACATCTACACAATGGAATATTACTCAGCTATCGAAAACAATGCCTTTATGAAATTCATAGACAAATGGTTGGAACTGGAAAATATCATCCTGAGTGAGGTAACCCAATCACAGAAAAACACACATGGTATGCACTCATTGATAAGTGGCTATTAGCCCAAATGCTTGAATTACCCTAGATCCCTAGAACACATGAAACTCAAGATGGATGATCAAAATGTGAATGCTTCACTCCTTCTTTAAAAGGGGAACAAGAATACCCTTGGCAGGGAATAGAGAGGCAAAGATTAAAACAGAGACAGGAGGAACACCCATTCAGAGTCTGCCCCACATGTGGCCCATACATATACAGCCACCCAATTAGACAAGATGGATGAAGCAAAGAAGTGCAGGCCGACAGGAGCCGGATGTAGATCGCTCCTGAGAGACACAGCCAGAATACAGTAAATACAGAGGCGAATGCCAGCAGCAAAACACTGAACTGAGAACAGGACCCCCCGTTGAAGGAATCAGAGAAAGGACTGGAAGAGCTTGAAGGAGCTTGAGACCCCATATGAACAACAATGCCAAGCAACCAGAGCTTCCAGGGACTAAGCCACTACCTAAAGACTATACATGGACTGACCCTGGACTCTGACCTCATAGGTAGCAATGAATATCCTAGTAAGAGCACCAGTGGAAGGGGAAGCCCTGGGTCCTGCTAAGACTGAACCCCCAGTGAACGTGATTGTTGGGGGGAGGGCGGTAATGGGGGGAGGATGGGGAGGGGAACACCAATATAGAAGGGGAGGGGGAGGGACTAGGCGGATGTTGGCCCGGAAATCGGGAAAGGGAATAACATTCGAAATGTAAATAAGAAATACTCAAGTTAATAAAAAAAAAAAAGAAAGAAAGAAAGGCACAATTGTAATTCATGGAAGGAATGAGATATTAGCTGACACAGGGGTTATGGACTTAGAATTCTTCTTGAAATGCACGAACAGGGGGTCTGGACAGGTAGGTGGTTCAGAGACGAAGAGCACATAGTGCTCTTGCAGGGGATCCTTGGTCAGTTCCCAGCACTTGTGTCAGGCAGCTCTAAGCTAACTCCAGCCCTAATGGTGTTTGAAAGCCTCTTATGCACTCACATGCACAGACCCACACATATACCCACAATTTTGAAAAAAAATACAAAAGAAATACACAAGCAGGACCAAAACCAATCCTGGGGGAGGAGGAAAGGAGTTTGTCCATCTTTATGCACCAAGCTCAAGGAATCCTAGTTCTGTTGTGTCTTACAATGTAGGATTTTGGTGTTCTGTTTGTATTTAGAGATAACAAGGCTAATTCAGCATATACAATATGAAAAATTGACCTGGTAGACCAAGAAGTACAAACTAATACACACACACACACACAAACACACACACACACACACACACACACACACACACACACACACACTTTAAAGTCAAAGTTATAAAAGTATAGAGGGAAAAAAGCACATGAAGATTCAGCGACCTGACATTTTTAGGTACCTAGCCTGGTCCAATTCATGTGGAATATCCATTTCTCTGGAAGAGGAAAGATAACAATTGATGCTATCATTGAGCAACAGTATATATAGCACTTGCCTTTGAAGCTGGTGGGTTTTAGTATTGTTTTATACTGCTCCCGATATAGTAACCAAAAGTGGTGGAAAGCTGTCAGTATAACCGGAAGTCAAGAGAACTAGCTGAAGCAGGATCAGTTTGGAATACAAAGTGGTTTGCCTTTTGGTCATATGATTGAGCACTGAGAAATCCTGAATGACCTAGTGTCCCTTTGTTGTTTTTTTGGATTTCAACTTCCGATACTGCAGGGAGGAGGGAAGGTGCTAGGCTTACGAAAATTACAAGGAAATTCTAAGACTCAGCGCGCTCACGAACCTCAAGGAGTTTTCCTCAAGGCTTAGGACTTGTAAACTTACTGGGATCGAGAAGTCTCTTCAGTGAAGGTGCCTGCAAGTTGGACAGGATAGACTAGTGATGTGGTTTTCCTAAGTCATTGTCTGTGCTGTCATGGACTTTTCAATGGTAAAACTGGCCATGTCATCCTTGCGATGTTAGCCCTCACTCAAGCTCCTGTAAATAACTCCTCTTAACCCATTGGTGTATCAAGCTATACTTGAATGGGATAATTTTTCTGGTCTGTGTTTATTTACTCTCTCTAATCGAGGTACATAGAACCAGTCTCACCAGGAAAAGTCATAAAACAGGGTTTCCAGAAAAACCCTGGCAGAAAATTGTATGTGTTTCAAGAGCTACTAAGCATGAACTGGATATTGGATCCTCTGACACATAGACTCAAATAAGCCCAATGGCACTCACTGAAGACGAAAATAACCTGCTAGGTACAAGGGAATAGCAAGCCCATGAGCATCAATCAAAATGAATGCCTTGAAGTCTTGCTGGGGCCAGCAAATCTCCCTCTAAGCATAACTTTTACTTCCTGGTGGATGTCTCATGATTCATATGGTCAATTTTTTTTCATGCAAGACTGAATATTTTTAATAGTAGGAAAAGGACTCTATTAATCATTTTCCTGGAACTACAAGTAAAAAAGCAGGGCTTTGCAAACAGATATAGCAACATGCATGATAGGAGATATGAAATGATCTCATAGTATTCTAACATTTATTTTTCCATAACCAATGTATGAAGAGAGATTAAATGTAATGTTCCCCTCTTTGATTGGTTGTCTCATCTAACTATATATAAGACAATTGGCATTTGTTTTTATTTTGAGGGTGTTCATTAAGATTGGATAGCACTGGTGGGGCTGGAGAAATGGCTCAGCAGTTAGCAGCACGAATTGCCCTTTCAGAGAGACAAGTTGGGTTCTCAATGTCTGTGTTGGGTAGTGGCTCACCTACGCCTGTTACCCCAGCTTTGTTTGGTCTGGTTTCATATTCTTATCTTTATAGGCACCTGCATTCCCCCAGAAAGACAGATAGACAAGCATAGTTAAACATGAAACAAATCTTTAAGAGCCAACAGTATTGATATATTTACACAGTATTCGAATTTGTTCTTTAGATGTTGCCTGTTTAATGGAGGGCCATAGGTGACTATACCTAAAATAACTGCATACAGGAAGCTGTTGGGAAGGTTAGATTCATTTGGAAGTTGGCTGGGGCATGCTATACCAGCCATTTGGTCAAATTTCATTTTGACTGTTTTTAGGGCATTTAAAAAGTGATGTTAGGATAAATAGGCTATGTAAAGTAGGTTTTTTTTTCTTCTAAATGCAGGCATACCTCTTCCAGTTAAAATATTGAATAGAGCAAAAAGAATGCAAGAGAATAATTTTCCTTTCTGTGGATCTGCAAGCTGAGAACAGGCTCTTCTGATTTTGGATTTACCGCTGGGATACATTCCTTAATGGTTCAGAACCAACATCTAATGCAGACTTCCCACTGACATCATCCCTATGTAGTCATGTCATCCAGAAAGCTGATGTTTTAAGGAAGAGAGACTTACACAGAGGTAATCACATAGCATCCCATCAATATAAATATGGGAGTGTGAGGGTTCAAAAATCATTAAAGAAAGCATTTGTATGTTGGAGTAATTGAAAACCATGTTAAGCTGAAGGCAAATTGTGAGCAAAGCATTCACACATGAAGGTTACTATGTGATGTGTTCAGATGAGAAGGAAGTGGAGAGAGTAGAAAGGAAATGACCAGGGCTGTAGGGTCAGTGTTTGAAGAAGATAGGCTGTGTGTGTGTGCAAACGCTTGTGCACACACGTGCACACACCATACATGCTCATGTGTCCATATAGGGTCATACATGCATGCATACATACATGTGTGTTGTCTGTATGTGTGTCTCTTTTTGTATAAGCATGTGTATGCATAGGTGGGGAGAATTTCAAGAAAGAAAGACTGGAAAGACAGTTTAAATCTACTCTACGGCCACGGAGAGATTCTCTGATAGTTGCCAACCTCTTCCTGTACATAAATAGTTTCATGTTCTCAATGAGCATTATACAAACAGCCACACACCATGCACACGTGTAGGTTTACATAAACATAGAAGGGATTAATATTTGTTAGTATTTCCTACATGAAATGTTGAATGAGAGGCACTTGAAGATGTAACTGCTGTTTGGAAATAGAGAAATTCACTTCCTGCTGCTTTCACTTTCAAGCCTTCCAGAGACAGCTTCAGCAAGTAAAATATAATGAATATAATTCATAAAGACTCAAGACACGTGACTGAGATTTTCACGTGATAAGCTTTATAAATCTGTTCCAATTTTCTGTCTTTCTTAAATATTACTGTGTGCTTAAAAATTAATTTGTATTATGAAAACTGACAAGGCTCCCCACAAAGTCATAGCTGGGTTCAACAAGATAACAGTTGAATAGACGTGCCTTAACCTCTCCTTGCATAGTGATTAGACTGAAAGCAGACATAGATTTGAAATACAATTATGATGAAAATTAAAATGGCCCCTTGGTGTTACTTTTAACCAGTATCTAAAGTTGTACATTCATATTGAGGCTTTGTTAGAAAAAAAAATCTATATGCAGTGAAATGTTTATAGGCAGTAAAATATGTGTAGTAACCACAATAAAATTTTAAATTGGAAGAATATCAAATGCCCTATATCATCCCATATGCTTTTATTATGTTTCCTAATAATTGGATCATAAACAGAGGGAGCATCGTGTCAGTATAGACTCTCTCAAACATGTTCTTAAAGAGACTCCGTGAAAACAACCTTTCCATTTTATTTTACTCAGAATATATGATCAGCAACGTAACATAATTTTACCTTTCAGGGAAGCCTGGAATTTTCTAAGTCTTTGAATGCCAGCTCTCAGAAGATGATAATGGAAAGAGATTTGATTTGAAACACCAGATGCTCTCCGTCATTCCTCATTCCGGGTGTCTCCGTATGAAGGTGAACTTTGTCTCCAAGTTAATGCAATGCTGTCTGTCTAACATGCGGTCTCGTAGGTTTTTCTTCACTGTGAGGCGAACACATCTTTCTCATTCATCTAGTAAGTAGGATTAATGTATTGCTATGTTGTGTAGCTTTTAGAGAAATTACTTAAATATATGCAATATATTTACTTGGTTTAATAGTTACAGAAAGAAGCCAATGAGTATTACCAAGAGTAAGGAACTTTTAGAAACCATTTTCATTGGAAGTCAATCATTTGAACTCACATCCAGCTGATACAATTTTAAATGCTTCAGACACTGTACCATAAAAAGAAATTTATTACCCATCTAGGTAGAACTGTATTGTAAGATCAACTTAAATCAAATAAAATGATTGCTTAAAATATGATAATCTCAATGGATATTTTATACATATGCATGGACATATTTATGCATGTATGCGTGCATCTCTCATTAATACACAGCCTGTATATACACTATATGCTTATATATAGTAAATGTAATTTAAAGTGCTTAAGATATAATAAACAATTCACATGTGCTTAGAAAGATGAAAGGTTTTTGATTATGCCTGTTTGTCGAGAATATGGTTTAGAGACCCAATGAGCATGTTTTAAGATGAAAACCATAGCTATCTGCATGTGGATACTAGCCTGTAGTCCTATGTTTTGATGTGATGTATCTGCAGAGGGTAGAAGACAGATCTTAACAAGGTGGAGGAATCCTTTGTAGGGAGAGAGAGAAATGAACTGCAGACCTGGGGGAGGCAGGGATCAGTCCTGAATTGGTTGCTCTTTGGAGGGATTAGTGGAAGTGAGGATTAATTAGGGATTAGGTGCTGGTCTGAGTTAAGGGCAGTTTAGCAACGGGGTATCCAATTTCTAGGTGGAAATAGCAAAGCAGTTCTAGGGTGTTATTAGAAAGCAATAGCCACTCGAAGAGGGGGCCATTATGGCATTTACAGCTGCTACCTGACCTTGGAGAAAGCTCTTTCCTGAAGTCTGCAGCTGGATTTATCTATCGTGAGTTTCTTTCAAGTCTGATCAGTGACTGGCTGTGCCTTTGCGTTTCAATCTAGCTGACAAACCCATGTGCGTTGATTTGATTTTCAAATATATGAAACCATGTCATTTAGTACCTTTATCTGCATTTAGTATGCATGATATAAAGGAATGATCAGTAGGTGAACAATACGGGTGTGGGGGATGAAGGAGTGTTATAGACACTGAGAGAGGAGACAGCCCTGAAGAGGAAATGATTCAACGCCCACAAGCTGCCTATTGCAGTGATATAAGAAAACCAATAGAAATTCATTTCAGTGTCTGTGTGGGTGACTGGTAGCCTTTCTCAGGACAGTGACACCGAGCTAAATGTGAGGGTGAGAACGTGAGAGGAAACACACATGGAGTGAGGATATAGACTCCAGATTCTCTTTCCCGGGAATTAGAATGATGAAGCAAATTTGAAATGAATGGGGGTGTGATTGCTGAAACTGCACTTGCTGGGGTGGGGGAGGAAGTCAGTGAAAGGAGATAATGTAAATAGAGAAAAGTAAACACCCATGTTCGCAATTACATCCGCTTAAACATATCCGGAATGAAAATGAAGATCGCGCATGCGCACGCACACACACACACACACACACACACACACACGCAATCTCTCTCTCTCTCTCTCGCTCTCTCTCTCTGTCTCTGTCTCTGTCTCTGTCTCTGTCTCTCTCTCTCTCTCTCTCTCTCTCTCTCTCTCTCTCTCTCTCTCTCTCTCACACACACACACACACACACACACACACGCCCACACACTATACTGGTCTTTAAAATGAAAGGTAAATGTAAGTGTCGATATGCGTAAAGGTTAATGTTAGGATTTTCTACCTTTGTCCTAGTTTGCTTTCTGTGACTGTGGCAAATGTGTGGAGGAAAGGTCCCGGTTTTGTTTTTATTTTTTCAATTTAGGAGCTTAGACCATCATTGAGGTCTAAAGTAAAACAGGAATGTGTAAGAACTCTAAAAGAATGCTTGATGGCTTGCTCTCTGCCTTTCTTTCTGATAGCTTTTTATATCACACAAGTCTGCGTACCTAAGCATAATCCCTCCCACATTAGGCTAAGCCCTCCCACAATTCCTCGCACAATTCCTCATGGACATGTCTGCATGCCAATCTGATCGAAATGGTGTTTCAACTGAGGTTCTCTCAGACAAGACTGGGCTATGTCAAGTTGACAGCTGAAGCTAACTAGGAGAGACCTGGAAACGAAGAATGAAAAAGAAAATGGATAGGACTACGATGAATAAGTCAAGAGGGAATAAAATGGCCTGTCTTAACTGCAGTGTTTATTCATTGATACTAAGGCCAGGGCACTCACAGCCACAGACATAAGCTGGGTCCTTGGCAGAGCTTCCCAGCATATGAAAACACTCACTGCATGTTACTCTTAGAGCTCATTCAGCTGCAATAATTAAATTTCCCTGAAACACATTGTCACTAAAATGAGCCTTTTATGAGTTTCCTGGCTGACAAACATGTGTTGTACCATTTCCAAAGTTGTTTGATTTTTACATATTCACAGATCACATGCCTACACACGTTATGAGCTCATGTGTATGTAGACACACGGGCATGTAGGTGTTGTCATAGTCTTAATTCCAGAAATTGAAGTCTGAGAAGGTAAGGCTTGTGAGAGAGGCCCAGATCATTTTGGGCTCTAGAGAGAGAGAGAACAAGTCTCAAAAACAAACAACAAAGACAAATTCAAATAATCATCAGCAATACACCTAAACATGAATTTACCTGAAAATTTGCATATACAGACATTATTCCTTCCCATGTGAACATGCAGACACCATCTCATCTCCCCCTGAAGTGTCTACAGAAGTCTGTTATATACAGTTTATAAGTAGGAAGTCCTCTATAAGGTACTGTATGCCAGTTTGGGGATTGTGGTACATACCATAATTTTGATGAGAAACATGCCTCATACTTTTTGCTATTTGTCTCAGGATATCAAGTGTAGGACCTTGCTTACAAAAATATTTCTAACAAATTTTGATTGGTTGATAGATAGCAACTAGTGTTTTAAGAGCTCTTTGAGGAATGTGCCCATAACCATAATACCCACTGGTAATAAAAAATCAGTACTGTGTCTTAGAGTTGTTTTCTATGTAGATATGAGTTTGTCCCGTTTCTCAGAATTCTTATATAATAAAATAAGGTGCATGCTAAAAATACAAGTTTTAGAGATTTTCTTTTTCCACTTGGACTGGAGCTGAATGGTTTTGCACATCCCTTGGAAAAAAGATTGAAATCCTGTTAGCATTATGAGTCAGTTGTCTATATTTATGACATTGGTTTTATGGAGTGCATATATTTATTGGGAAATAGCACCTGAGGGAATGAGGAGATCAAGATAAATGTCTTAGGCTGCCCTATGTGACACCTTAGCAACTCAAAATTCTACCAATTTCGGGAAAAAAATTATTCATGCAAACACAAAGTAGTTGTTTTGAATTTTGAGTTCAGAAAACCAGAGAGAATAATTTTTTGTTTTCATTATTTTTAACTATTGTAGGCGTCATTTGAACACTGGCATTTATATTTGTGCTTTTTAAACCAGAAGTATGGGGGCTATTTGACATTGTCCTCTTGTACAATTATCTGTGGGGTGAAGGATGCATTTTGATCTTCACAGCGGGTTCCACAATTCTTTCTTTTTCTTGAAGTGCTAAGGATTGAACAGGAACTTGTGAATGCTAGGCACAGAATTCATTTTAGCGGAGATAAATCACATTTGTAAAAATATGTCCTGGTTTCGGGGCCCATCAAGCTAAGAGCCTGAACACTGGCGATCTCCATGGTGTCAAAGACAAGGTGTGTGTCTCTGCATGAAGAGGTGAGCTGAATGTGTGCAGAAAGGAAGAAAAACGCCAAGGTTATATAACAAAGCTTATAGCAGCACAGGTGCGAGGCTTTTCTCGTTGCTGTGGTAGCCTATTCAACATAAGTAACCTAAAACGAAGAAATAAGTATCCTTCCATGATTGCAGAGGGGTTAATTATTTTGTGGTGTGGAGGTTATGATGGAACTCAGGAAGTTCAATCTTTTTCATCATGGAGGACTTGTTGGAACAGCTCATATCATGCAGACAGGAGGAACACAAAAGGGTAGGTAGGCCAAGCTTGAGCCCAACAGGACAGGACTCATTCTCCTTCTTCCTCTAGGCGAACCATGTCATCCACAGTTCCATTACGTCTCGAACCTATTCAGAGTTTAAATCCACTGATAGAAGCATTCACTCATTAGATCAGAGCCCTCGCGAGGGATCATCGTTAGCAACACCATCACAGTTATATCCAGAGGTGCGACTCTCCAATCTCCAGGGCATTTGCTCCTGCTCTCTGTCAAGTTGCATCATGGTGAATGTGGTCCCACAGCTGACAGCGCCGGGGTGAGCACCAAGTGGTTACTATGAGCTTTGGAACATAGGAATGCTTGGATTCTTCTAGAATTTGGCACTAAACTTCTCACATGACTAAAACATAATCTTGCAACTCAAACCAGGAGCCTACAGCAGCTTGCATTCTTGGCTTTCTAAAACAGCTCTAGGAAAGGCCAGTGTTGATCCATCAACCTGTAGTTTGTTTTTTAAAGAAACAGAGATGTTTATGCTTTTTCTTTTAACTATTTTGTTTATTTACACTTCAAATGTTATCCCTCTTCCCAGTCTTCCCTCCATGAACC